>NC_141035.1:9125000-9341250 GCF_052040795.2 Danio rerio
TTTTTAGAAAAGATGGTCAATTGTTAAAGTGAGATTATGTGGAGTCTCTTTTTGTATAAAAGTTGGAAAGGATAAGTCAACCATTGCTATTTATATGGATCATGCTAATGTTAGGGATTGGAACACACTGTTGGAAGGAACTCTTCATTCATTGTTTGTGCTTGAATCATATATGAAATAATACAGATTTTGAGGAAAAAGTGTGCTATTATTTTTCAAAGAAATCGGCCTTTTGGTTCTCCACTGCTGAACATCAAAGCTCACAAAAATGCTTAGACTAACAATGAGCGGTATCTTGGGTACAAAATATCAGGATTTTATCGTAGTGGACACACATGTGATTTGTTTATTAAATAAAAAGCAATAAGCCCGAAGAAGCTATGGTTTGCAGTGATCTTTATTTTGTAAGCCTTGATGCCTAAAACCCCCTTAGCTGTTATGAATTCGTTGTAAACTATGAGTCAATGGGGATTGTTGCTATTGGTTGCAAGGTTGTTTCATATAGGTAGGAAGGTTTCAAAAATAACACATAGCGAATAAAAGAAAAACAGTTTCTGAGCTACACAGAAGCAGCAACATACACACTGGTATAACATGGTCGTGGGTTTATATTTGTAGATTCACTTGCAAAAGCATCGAATGTGGCTCTGCAAACTAAAATTAAGTACCTGAACTATTTGTTTTATTTCTGTTCTTTAGGATTAAATAAACATTTTAATTGGGATGTTTTGTGAGATCTGGTGCAAAGCACGCGCTTCTTTAATAACACGACCTGAATTACATTCACTCTTGTAAATTCACTCCCTTCTGTGTCACGGCACCATTTGCAAATGGTCATAGTAGCTGCACAGCTCATATTAGCTGACTTCTGCAACTCCAATTTTAGTAAAAATTTATTTTATATGGGTCACGACACTACTTGCAAATGAAAATATAGTGACTGGACAGCTCATACAAGCTGACTTCTTTCTCAACAAAACATTACCCCACCATTAGATCATGGTCCAATTGTCTGAAACTTATTTAAGCAAACATCAGTTACACTTACTCTAGTAAACCTCACTTTTGTCCACAACACTGTACTACCACTTCCTACTTGCAGACTTCTGTTATACTCAATTCAGTAAACTTTTGCCCTATCTGGGTCATGGCACCACTTGCAAATGACTATAGTGACTGCACCCCTAACACTAATTGACCTCTGTTTTACTGATCTAGTTAACCTCATTCTCATCTGGGTCACAGAAACATTTGCAACTAGTACAGAGGCTTCACAGCTTACACAATTTTACCTCAATTGAATTCACTCTAGTTAACCAACAATCCCATCCGGTCATGGCACCATTTGCAACTGGTACATGCTGCGCAACTTATACAAACGTACCTCAATGACAATCACTGAGGTAAACCTCAATACCATCCGGGTTATGGCACCACTTGCAACTGGTAATAGGGGCTGCACAACTTGTATAGTCTAGCCTCAATTCAATCACTATAGTAAACCTCAATCCCATCTGGCTCATGGCACCAAATGAAACTGGTACTGGCTGTTCAACTTTTATAGTCTAACCTCAATTTCAAACACTCCGGTAAACATTAGGCCCATCCTTGTCATGGTACAACTTGCAACTGGTAGTGCCTGCACAGTTTATGCTTGCTTACTTGAATTACAATCACTTTAGTAAACCTCAATCCTATCCATGTTATGGCACCTTTTGCAACTGGTACTGGGGTCAGCACAACTTATATAGTCTAACCTCAAGTCAATCAAACCTCTAGTAAACCTTAATCCCATTCGGATCATGGCAACACTTCCAACTGGTACTGGCTGCGCAACTTATACAAATGTACCTCAATCACAATCACTCTAGTGAACCTCAATCCCACCCGGGTCATTGCACCACTTGTAACTGGTACTAGTAGTGGCCAAACTGATACAAACTTACCGCAATCGCAATCACTCTAGTACACATCAATTATGAAACTACTTGTCACTGGTACTAGGGGCTGACAACTTATTGAGTCTAACCTCAGTTTCAATCACTCTAGTAAACATTAGGCCCATTCGGGTCACTTGCAAACACTAATGGCTGCACAACGTATGCATTCTTACTTCAATTACAATCATTCTAGTAAACCTCAATCCCATCCAGGTCATGGCACCACTTGCAACTGGTATTAGGGGCTGCACAACTTATATAGTCTAACCTTATTTTCAATCACTCTAGTAAACATTAGGCCCATCCGGGTCATGGCACCACTTGCAACAGGTTTTACAAACTTACCTCAATCTCAATCACTCTAGCAAATCTCAATCCCATCCAGTTCATGGCACCACCTGCAACTGGAAGTGACTGCACAACGTATGCATGATTACTTCAATCACAATCACTCTAGTCAACCTCAATCCCATCTGGGTCATGGCACCACTTGCAACTGGTACTAGGGACTGCACAACCTATATAGTCTAACCTCAATTTCAATCACTCTAGTAAACATTAGCCCCATCCGGGTCATGGCACCACTTGCAACAGGTTTTACAAACTAACCTCAATCTCAATCACTCTAGCAAATCTCAATCCCATCTAGTTCATGGCACCACCTGCAACTGGTAGTGACTGCACAACGTATGCATGATTACTTCAATCACAATCCGTCTAGTAAACCTCAATCCCATCCAGGAGATAACACCACTTGCAACTAGTACTGGCTGTGCAACTTATACAAACGTACCTCAATTTCAATCACTCTAGTCAACCTCAATCCCATCTGGGTCATGGCAACACTTGCAACTGGTGCTAGGGACTGCACAACTTAAATAGTCTAACCTCAATTTCAATCATTCTAGTAAACATTAGGCCCATCCGAGTCATGGTACCACTTGCAACTGGCAGTGGCTGCACTATGATGCATGCTTACTTCAATTACAATCACTCTAGTAAACCTTAATTCCATTCGGATCAAGGCTCCACTTGCAACTGGTACTGGCTGCACATCTTATACAAACATACCTCAATCACAATCACTCCAGTAAACCTAAATCCCGCCTGGGTCATTGCGCCACTTGTAACTGGTACTAGTGGCTGCATAACTTATACAAACTTACCGCAATCACAATCACTCTAGTAAACCTCAATACCATCCAGGTCATATCACCACTTGCAACTGGTACTAGCTGCACAACTTATACAAACGTACCTCAATCACAATCACTCTAGTACACGTCAATCTGTATTTAGTCTAACCTCAATTTTCATTACTTTGGTAAACATAAGGCCCATTCAAGTCATGGCTGCACAACATATGCATTCTTACTTCAATTACAATCACTCTAGTAAAGTCCCATACGGGTCACGGCACCACTTGCAAATGCATAGCAAATGATAGCTGACAACATTAGCAAAGGTATAAGTGCCACCAACACTATCTTCAGAATACTTAAAACTACCTGATCTTTACATCAGGTAGAATGATGTATCAGGTAGAATGATGTATCAGGTAGATAAAGTGCTACAGGAGAAGCACTTTATCTGCATCTAGACCAGCAGCCTGTAAGTACATTTAAGATTTGTTTCAGTTGTTGTGTATGGTTTGAGGACTTGTTTCTAGCTGTTTGTGTAAAGTTGTAGGACATTTAAACTTGCTTTCAGTTGTGTATAATACTAGAAGTTGTTTAGCCACTGTTTCCTTGGTTACTATAAGAGCTTGTGTAGCGAACGCAGACGCGGTTTCGCGTCGTCCGCCTCAGTTTCGGCCCTTGTTTTGACTCTCGAGGCGTGTCCAGCTGAATTCAATCAGCTAGTGCTTTGGGGTTATATAAACAACTAGTTCACCGCGGCAGCGGTCGCGGCAGCCTCGTGTGAAGACCGCCTCGTGTGAAGACCGACGAGGGTAAAGACCATCGACTCTACCTGCGCGACTCCACCGAGCAAAGACACCGACAAAGCACTTGAGTACTTTACTTTATTGTTTTACTTTACACTTATTTTTTTGTTGTCAGTGCACTTTTATTATGTGTTTTCTAATTCCTGTTGTTACTAACACTCGCAAAACACGGGAGGTACGCTGCAGGCGTAATCCTCACAACCTTCGTTCAATACATGTATCTACTATTTCACAACTCTCTCTCTCCGTGGGCCTCTGGAATTGTCAATCAGCTGTTAACAAGGCTGATTTTATTACCTCCATAGCTACATATTCTGACTATAATCTCATGGCTCTAACTGAGACCTGGTTGAGGCCGGAGGACACTGCTACACATGCTACTCTTTCTGCTAATTTCTCTTTTTCCCACACTCCTCGTCAGACAGGGAGAGGGGGTGGGACTGGACTACTAATTTCCAAAGAATGGAAATTTACTCTGATACCGTCCCTGCCAACAATCAGCTCCTTTGAATTCCATGCAGTCACCATTATCCACCCCTTCTACATAAATGTGGTTGTCATCTACCGCCCACCAGGTAAATTAGGTCACTTCCTAGATGAACTGGATGTTCTTCTCTCATCTTTTTCTAATTTTGCCACTCCCTTATTGGTGCTAGGTGACTTCAACATTTACGTTGACAAACCGCAAGCTGCAGACTTTCAGACTTTGCTTGCCTCTTTTGACCTAAAAAGAGCACCTACTTCTGCTACCCACAAATCAGGTAATCAGCTAGACCTTATTTACACACGACACTGCTTCACTGATCAAACAATAGTAACTCCACTACAAATATCTGATCATTTCCTTCTGTCTCTCAACATCCACATTACTCCTGAGCCGCCACACACTCCTACACTGGTTACCTTTCGCAGAAACCTACGATCTCTCTCACCCAATAGACTATCCACCATTGTTTCAGACTCTCTTCCTCCATCTCGCAAACTCACTGCACTTGATTCGAACAGTGCCACTAATACACTCTGCTCCACACTAGCATCATGTCTAGACCGATTATGTCCTCTTGCATCCAGGCCAGCCCGTGCCAGTCCTCCTGCACCCTGGCTCTCGGATGCTCTCCGTGAGCATCGCTCAAAACTTCGGGCTGCGGAGAGAATTTGGCGGAAAACTAAAAATCCTGCACATCTCTTAACATACCAAACTCTTCTGTCCTCTTTCTCAGCTGAGGTTACTTCTGCAAAGCAGACGTATTACCGTCTGAAAATCACTTGATCACTTGATCACTTGATGACTTTGCTACATTCTTCTGCACCAAAACTGCAAAAATCAGTGCTCAATTTGCTGCACCTACAACAAACACGCAAGATACAACACCAACACCACACACACTCACCTCTTTTTCTCAGCTCTCTGAGTCTGAGGTGTCCAAACTTGTGCTATCTAGCCATGCAACCACCTGTCCACTCGATCCCATTCCCTCTCATCTCTTGCAAGCCATCTCTCCTGCAGTCATACCAACACTGACTCACATAATTAACACATCTCTTGACTCTGGTTTATTCCCCACTACATTTAAGCAGGCTAGGGTAACCCCACTGCTAAAGAAACCCAACCTGGACCATACGCTACTTGAAAACTACAGACCAGTATCCCTGCTTCCATTCATGGCCAAGATTCTGGAGAAAGTAGTGTTCAATCAAGTCCTGGACTTTCTTACTCAAAACAATCTCATGGACAACAAGCAATCCGGCTTTAAGAAAGGCCACTCAACTGAGACTGCCCTGCTCTCGGTCGTGGAGGATCTCAGACTGGCTAAAGCAGACTCTAAATTATCAGTCCTCATTTTGCTGGACTTGTCAGCTGCTTTTGACACTGTCAACCACCAGATCCTGCTATCTACGCTTGAGTCACTGGGCGTTGCGGGCACTGTTATACAATGGTTCAGATCTTACCTCTCTGACAGGTCATTCAGGGTGTCTTGGAGGGGAGAGGTGTCCAACCTACAGCATCTAAACACTGGGGTACCTCAAGGCTCTGTTCTTGGGCCACTTCTCTTCTCCATCTACACATCATCTCTAGGACCAGTCATCCAGAGACATGGATTCTCCTACCACTGCTATGCTGATGATACCCAGCTATACCTCTCTTTTCATCCTGATGATCCCTCGGTTCCAGCTCGTATCTCAGCCTGCCTGTTGGATATTTCACACTGGATGAAAGATCATCATCTTCAGCTGAACCTCGCAAAAACGGAAATGCTTGTAGTTTCTGCCAACCCGACTCTACACCATAACTTTTCAATCCAGATGGATGGGGCAACCATTACTGCATCCAAAATGGTGAAAAGCCTTGGAGTAACGATTGATGACCAACTAAACTTCTCTGACCACATTTCTAGAACTGCTCGATCGTGCAGATTTGCACTCTATAACATCAGAAAGATCCGACCCTTCTTATCTGAACATGCAGCTCAACTCCTTGTTCAAGCTCTTGTTCTCTCCAAACTGGATTACTGCAACTCTCTACTAGCTGGGCTTCCAGCTAACTCTATCAAGCCTCTTCAACTGCTCCAGAATGCAGCAGCACGAGTTGTCTTCAATGAACCTAAACGAGCACATGTCACTCCGCTGCTAGTCCGTTTGCACTGGCTGCCAGTTGCTGCTCGCATCAAATTCAAAACTCTGATGTTTGCCTACAAAGTGACTTCTGGCCTAGCACCTTCTTATCTGCACTCACTTCTGCAGATCTATGTGCCCTCCAGAAACTTGCGTTCTGTGAATGAACGTCGCCTCGTGGTTCCATCCCAAAGAGGAAAAAAATCACTTTCGCTCACGCTCACGCTCAATCTGCCCAGTTGGTGGAATGAACTCCCTAACTGCATCAGAACAGCAGAGTCACTCGCTATTTTCAAGAAACGACTAAAAACTCAACTATTTAGTCTCCACTTCACTTCCTAATCTGCAATTGCCTATTTGAATATCACACTAACTGTACAAAAAAAAAAAAAAAAAAAAAAAATTACTAACACTTCCCTTCTTAGACTTTACAGACCTGAAACTTGCCTTTAGTACTTATTCATTGTTGCTCTTAGTTGTGTAAATTGCTTCCTTGTCCTCATTTGTAAGTCGCTTTGGATAAAAGCGTCTGCTAAATGACTAAATGTAAATGTAAAATGTACATGATATTTACCTATCATGCACAGGCTTTAAGCAGTACTGTGATTGCAATGCTTGCAACAATGATAATTGTTTCTTACACACTGTCAAGTGTGGATGGCAAGGTCGATGAAGTTCACTCTCTTACTCTGCACTGGACCCTAAACAAGACTTTAGCTCTCAGCATGTCACCAGCCCAGTGGACGAATTATAAGGCTCACAGATGGAGTGACATACCAGTTCTCAGAAGTGATACAGCTGATCACCACAGGGGCAACCTCCAATTTTCACTCACTAGATAACCTTTATTCATTGCCATTTGGCCTCCTCATCAAGCCTTTGTGTGAGGTGACTCTTCCATGAGGGTTATATTTGAGAACAGCCAACGAAACATAGCATTAGTAGAGCCTGGATATGCAGGAAGATGTGTGTGTGTGTGTGTGATTCACATACAGAGCACACTGAGAGTCTGCGGGGGTGTGTGATTTTGGGCTAAATCCTAAATCCACCCCACCTAGATTACTAGATACCTCTCTTCTGCATGTATCCAAGGGAAGACACAGGAAATCGGCTTTAAACAGCCACCCACCACTCCTCTGAATTATAAATCAGTGGCTTATCCATAATAATGCCGACCGCACCCTGTGGGCAGACTGTGTGATAGAGTTGCTAAGCCTGATGGATTGCCACGATTTTGCTGCCAGGATGAAATTGTATAGTTTTTAATTAATTATTTTTATGCATAATTTTGTTTTTGGCTTTTTAAATGAGAATTGTGTGCATTACTGAATAATGATAGTGTTTATATGAGCAAATGTTATTGTAGTATGTAAGTCCACTCAATACTTTCATTTAAATACAAGTTGTTACGCCTCAAAGGAACACTTCTTTCTTAGGCAAATTTTACAACTCCATTTTTTTATTCAATCAGCTGATCTTTGAGTCTGATGGGAGAACATTAGCTTAGCTTTATAAGACTCATTGAATTAGATTAGAACAGTAGTATCTTGCTGAAATAAACTTTGTAATAATATTGTACAAAGCTCCTCAATTATTGTGCCAAAAACATTTTGCTATTTTTTTTAGCAACATGGTCTAATCCAATTCAATAATTGATGCTAAGCTAAGCTAAAAGTGCTCCTGTCACAGTTTATGTGTCTGTGTGTTCTTTCTGTGTGTTATGCCTTGTGTGTTGTGGCGTGCGAGGGTGGGTGTGTATGTTTTCCTTTTTTTATGGTAGTGTGCATTCTGATCAGCTGACCTAATCAGCTGGCTCCAGCTGATGCCTGTTTAGCTGGCTATATAATCAATCTGTTTGTTTACTGCTGGTTATCAGTCTGTTGTTATTTTCATGTTCCTATCTGTGCTATGTTTGGTTTTCTCTGTATAGATTAGACCAGGGGTCCGTTCTTCGTACCTCGCTTAAATGATCTAAGATGATTTTGCCGATCCTGGATCTTTTAATCTTGATAACTGATCTCTGGCTAATTTGGTTCTTCAAACAAGATCGTGAATCAGGTTAGAATGTCTGGATGAACTGATCTGAGATCGCTGCGTATGTTGTGAAGGACAGATCTATCGATCCTCGAAATCATGATCAGCAATGCAACGATTGGCTGACGAAACAGCAGCGTAATGACATCATCTGATTAATATTCAATTATCTATGTGAGCAAAATTACATCAAATTAGCAGTCGACGGTTTGTTAAATATGACGCGCAATAACCTTCCACATATGTTGTGAACTGCAGGCTTTACACTTTCATGTGTCAAGAGTATTTATCATGTATTTCAATGCATATCAATGTATTTAGTTCTACATTTAGAAAATATTTTCTTTATTATAGTAGCCGTTTTTTTAATCGCTGTATGGAATAACTGGATGTTTACAAAAGCATTTTGATATTGGTAAAGGCGTCTGCAACTTTTGTGAAGCATAATCACTGGCATATTTACTGTCAAAACATGTTCATGACTGCATTAACATATTATTTCTTTTTTTTTAAAAAGTCACATATTCTGCATTTCTATTATCATACACAAATTGTACCAAAGTGATCTAAAAAGTTCAATAAATCAATCAATCAATAAATTTTCTCTTTGTACTTTCATTTCGAGGGTGCAGATTGCATAAGTTTTGTTAATATAACTTTATTTATTTTATTAATAACTATAACTTATATATATATATATATATATATATATATATATATATATATATATATATATATATATATACTGTATATATATACTGTATATATATATATATATATATATATATATATATATATATATATATATATATATATATATAGTTTTTTTTTAACTATTTTCCCAAGTGTATATAACTACTACTGTAAGAAAATATCATAATTCGGTACTTTCTCTATTATCTTTGCTTGAACTGACCCGATCTAGTCCTGTTTATATGAATTGAACCTGCTTCCGATCAGGTTTGAGTTAGCAGAACTGTTGCTATGACAACAACTCTCAGATCAGCTTTGAAGAACGAAACGATCCTGGATCATGTCAAATCGTCAATATCCAAATCCAGCTAACTGAGTAATCCACGTACGAAGAACGGACCACAGTGGTTCTCAACCCACAGGAGAACCCCCGCAGAATGGTACCAGTCTGTGGATCAAACGGTACCAAGCCGCACAAGAATCATTTGTTATTTTTATTTTATTTATTATCTGAGTCTGAATGATCTTTTATTTTGAACAATCCTTTGAAAAATTACCATATTCTCTCAGTTATACATTTCAGTTACTTGGGCGTCAATATGTAACCCACAGGCTATCAAAATGAGTAAAAGACAGGAATCTCTGGAAAGTTTCTTTGCAAAGAGAAAAAGGCCCTGTGAAGAACCCACAAACTGCCAAGGAATGGATTCGCAACCCAAAACAGATAAATCCAGCATGTCTGTTCAGAAAGAATGACGATGGTCTTTAACATATCGTGTCTTTTCCACATGCAAGCTCATTATTTCCAACAGAGTAGCGATGCACTCGCTCCTTACAGACACACCTAGTTAAAAACTTCTTCAGAATGCCATGAGTACATCGCCAGACATGTGACAAGAACTGACCAATCAGCTTCATATTTCGTATGGAATATATACATTTTGGTAGACTAATTATCAGACAAACACAGAAGTATTTTTTTAACTATTTGCTCCATAAATAAAACGTATGTCAGAATTGCAGCAATGTTTTTTCAGCGTTTCATTCTCTGAGAAAACGATTGATGGTCGTCTAGTACCTGCCCAACCCCCCCAGGCATGGTAAAATTGTCAAGCATTGAGCTATCCGCGTTAATGAAAAAAAATTAGGACCAGTGGTCTAGACCAGGGTGTCCAAACTCAGTCCTGGAGGCCCAGTGTTCTGCAAAGCTTAGTCCCAACTCAATCAGACACATCTGGGAGAGCTAATCAAGCTCTTACTAGGATTTTTAAAAATATCCTTGCAAATGTGTTGAGGCAAGTTGGAGCTAAAATCTGCAGGACACCGGCCCTCCAGGACTGAGTTTGGACACCCTCGGTCTAGACCATTGGATGATATGTTTGTTTGGACATGTGGAGCTCTCTGTTTCTGGACATTCAAGTCACTCTACCTTTTTTGAGCACTTTAAGACTTGTTATCACTGTTGCACTTCATTAAACTGTTCTTCACTTGCAGCTTGATTTTGAGACAGCTCTTGCCAGACATGGAAATTGGCTGAATGGATAAAAAAAAGGTAAAACTCAACTTTTTAACTCTAGAGGAATTGTAAAATGTAAAAATCTAAAAGTGAAGTGTTCTTTTAAATGATCATAAACCTTTTAGGAAAGTTTTTTTTATCCTAAAGTGACTGTGTCATTTAATGTTAACAAATAAGCAAATCATTCACTGGTCTTTTCTGTGAACCTATAGACCAGAGGTGTCGATCTCAGTTCCTGGAGGGCCGCAGCTCTGCAGGGTTTGGTTCCAACCCTGCTGCAACAAACTTACCTGTAAGTTTCAAACAAGACTGAAGGACTCAATTAGTTTGATCAGGTCTGTTTAATTAGGGTTGGAACTAAACTGTGCAGAGCTCCGGCCCTCCTGGAACCTAGTTTGATACTTGTGCTAAACACTTTGATAAAAATAAGTAAAAAGGTATATAGATTTAATTCAAATTGTGAGGAGAAAATGTTAAGAAATTTGATTACTTAATTTGATTTATGTATAGTTGTTATTTTTGCAATACATTTTGAGTAGTTTATAGTAGTTTATTATCTGTGTAAAACCCCCTTATTATTCATTAAAACGTTTAATTTATATATACCCTTTTTTGTAATGTAATTATCATGTTTTTTACTCTTTTTATCGTACAGGGTGGGCCATTTATATGAATAAACCTTAATAAAATGGGAATGGTTGGTGATATTAACATCCTGTTTGTGGCACATTATTACATGCGAGGGGGCTTGTAAATAACTCCTGAAAGAATACAGTTACATTTAAAACCAAGCACAACATAGCAAACATCCCAAGTTGAGAGAAGTAATTTCATATACAGAGTTGATTTGCGGGAGGTTGCAGGAGAGTGGGTGCATTAAGAGCACTTGGGGTTTGAGGGACAGGTGATGGGTGGGGGGTTTGGGGGGCAGATGATGGGTGGGCGGTTTAGGGGGCAAGTGATGGGTGGGGTTTTTAGTGTGAGTGACGTATCTGAGTAAAAGAGTGTTGGGGGTGAGTTGCGCGTGACATACCTGAAGAGCAGTGGCGGTGAGTTGCGTGTGACGTACCTGAAGAGCGGAGGGATAAGTTGCACGCGACATACCTCACGATTGGTGGGGGTGAGTTGCGCCACTTACATGAAAAGTGGTGGGGGTAAGTTTCGCGCGACGTACTTGAAGAGCGGTGGGGGTGAGTTGCACGCGACATACCTCAAGATTGGTGGGGGTGAGTTGCGCGCGACGTACCTGAAGAACAGTGGGGGTGAGTTGTGCGCGACATACCTGAAGAGCGCTGGGGGTAAGTTGCGCATGACGTACCTGAAGAGCGGAGGGGGTGAGTTGTGGTGACACACCTGAAGAGTGATAGGGGTGAGTTTCGCGTGACATACCTCAAGAACGGTGGGGGTGAGTTGCGTGCCACTTACCTGAAAAGTGGTGGGGGTGAGTTGCGTGCCACTTACCTGAAAAGTGGTGGGGGTGAGTTGAGCGCGACATACCTGAAGAGTGGTGGGGTTGAGTTGCACGCCACTTACCTGAAGAGTGGTGGGGGTGAGTTGCGCGTGACGTACCTGAAGAGTGGTGGGGGTGAGTTGCGCGTGACATACTTGAAGAGCGGTGGGGGCAAGTTGCGTGCGACGTATCTGAAGAGCTGGGAGGTATGCGGTGGAGGAGGGTGTGCAACGTTTTTAAGGACCGGCCTTAGATTTCTGAGAGATTATAATTCATTTGCAGGCATCCAGGAGTCTCTATGCATTTGTGGGATACTCCCGGAACTTCTAGGAGACTTGGGATGTCTGCCATTGTTTTTCTTGTGAAATTACCAAAAATGTTATTAAGGTGTATCAATATAAATGGCCCACCCTGTATAACTGTTTCAATTGACTGTTATTTATTATCTCAGAAGGATTGAGGGTAATTGGTTCTGCATTATAAAATTAAACCCAAAACAATACACAGCATGAATGATACAATCAAGTCTGGTAACCAAAATTATTTTGGTTTGAATCCTACGTTAGACAATAACCTGTGACCCAGGACTCACATTTGACTCTGATTCTTAACCTTCCATCCAGAGGGATTTTTTCTGTTATAATATTACTGGTTTGGATAAAAGCATCCAGCCACCAGTGCAGTTGACCAGACGCGAGGTCCTGTACCTCAATATCTTCCATATCCATTTTCGCCCAAGGCCATTAGGAGAGGAGTGCCGCAATGATGAGTCGCCACCACTGAAAAATCGATAAGCGCCATGTGTCTCCCTTATCGTGCACTATTAATGTGATCGCAGCATATTATTAATCAAACCAGAGCAGAATAAATTAGAGTGTATATGTCCATATGTCTATTCCTGTACTGTAACATGATGTACAGACCCTGCGTATGGGAAAACAGCACCTGCAGAAGGTATTCATTTTGTACTTTATAATGAGACATCTAACCACCATTTATTGTGGGATGTAACCTTACACATCCTGAATAATTGATAGCTACTCTATCTTGTGGGATATCTATCTTTTTCAGATAATTTGAGTCTTTTCATAACATAATACTATTTATGGAAGACATATTGGTGACGAACACTGAATTATTTTTCGAGCTGTGGCAGTATTAACTGCCTTTTTAGCTGGTATCTCAAAAGCTTCTGGCGCATGATTCCTGACATTCATTAGAGATGTTCAGCTCAAATTGCAAAAGGTCAAATTGCAGAGTGGGCTCTTAATTGGCCTGCGGCAATCAAAATGTTGTTATGTTCTAAATTACTGCATTAATGGACTCGTTAAATCGCTCATTAGATAAGAAGATTCAAAAGCGAGCAAAATGCAGTGGAGGCAATGCGACATTGTACAGTCCTCTGCTCATGTTTAAGTCTACAAAGGTCCGCAAAGTTATATCAGTAAACATTCTTTTCCTTACACTTTTTGAAAGGGTTTATATAACGCTCTCTGAAGGGTATTTCCAGGTTTTACTGTATCAGCACATTCAGCTTTGTCAATTCCATCTTGTCCCTAGTGTACTATTGAGGCCATCATGATTTATATTAGCATTCACAGCTGTGGGACAATAAATGCGAGAAATCAGACTGTGATAATTTACTATATCTGTGTGGGGCAAAAAAATCCTAGTCAAGATGAAGATGAAAAAGTCTTGCAGAATTATCAAGGACAACAAGGACAAGTCCAAGATATATTAACGAAAAAGTGTAGAAAGTGAGATCCTAGAGATAATCGCTTTAGTGACTCGGTTTTCGGATATATTTGTGTTGCAGGCATATTTCAGGCAAGCCGAAGATTGAATTTTTATTTAAACCAGTGCCAAGGTCATTGGTTCAATTCCTAGGGAATGTATCAACTGATACGTTGTATACCTTGAATACAAATACAGATGCATAATGCCAAACTGCCAAATGCATCAAAATTGACATGACTTCCAGTATATTGTGACCGCAGGAGGTGAACTTTAGTGTAGGACGGAAACCTTGCATGTCAAAACTACTACTGCTCATGAAATGAGAAAGATCTTGTACTTATTTAAATAAACACCTTTTGATTGAAACAGGAGATGGGGTGGAGATGACAATTTAAGCATCTGATGGAGTTACAAAGGTTAGTCACAAACTCTTTAGCATTTTAGTCAACCCAGGCTCATTCTGAAAACGTACCTCTATATATATTTCTGGAGGCCACTAAATACGACCCAGGAGGTATGTATTTTTGCCGTTTTTTTTCTCTTTTTTCTCTTTTTCTCGAATTTCTCGTCAGTGCCATTTGCGCCTACTGTTCTCACATAGAACTACAATGCCACATACATGTATTTGGAAATAATATTTCAATATTTCAAATATATTTGAAATATTTCCAGGGGCGAGGCAGTGGCGCAGTTGTTAGTGCTGTCGCCTCACAGCAAGAAGGTCGCTGGTTCGAACCTCGGCTCAGTTGGCGTTTCTGTGTGGAGTTTGCATGTTCTCCCTGCCTTCGCGTGGGTTTCCTCCACAGTCCAAAGACATGCGGTACAGGTGAATTGGGTAGGCTAAAATTGCCGTAGTATGTGTGGATGTTTCCCAGAGATGGGTTGCGGCTGGAAGGGCATCCCAGCGTAAAAACTTGCTGGATAAGTTGGCGGTTCATTCCGCTGTGGCGACCCCGGATTAATAAAGGGACCAAGCAGACAAGAAAATGAATAAATGAAATATTTCCGCCTTATAAGACATGTTGACCCACAATTGTGGCATATGGGTCTGTCTGATGATGGATTTACAGTATGTGCTTTTGTAAACTTAAAAAAAAAAAAAGGTCACTATCCAACACTATTATATAGCATGGAAGAGCCCATATCAAATATAAAACTGCTCCAACTGTGTTTGTCTGACAAAAAAAACAATTTATCAAAACCAACTCTATCTTATGGGTGAGCAACTTATGGGGTGATTTTTATTTTTGTAAGAGATATTTCATAACAGGGCGACGCAGTGGCACAGTAGGTAGTACTGTCGCCTCAAAGCAAGAAGGTGGCTGGTTCGAGCCTCGGCTGGGCCAGTTGCTGTTTCTGTGTGGAGTTTGCATGTTCTCCCTGCGGTTCATTCCGCTGTTGCAACCTCAGATTAATAAAGGTACTAAGCCGATAAGAAAATGAATGTATGAATGACAGTGTTCAAAGAGACACCATGTTGTGTTGCCAACCATAATTTAAACAAGTAGTAGAAGAATTGTTCAGAGTCAGATTTTTTGTCCATTTCCCCATGATGAGAACACAGTTTGCGTGTGGACACACATTGGTGGATTATGTGTGGATTACAGAGGTCTGCTAACTTGCGTCAAAAATTAGTTTTTAAGGAACATTTTTTACCCGAGAGCTTTTTTGTATCTTGAAATAGTGAAATTTAGATTTGTTACTTGTCTTCTTTTAAAATAAGATGTGGTTCCAGTTTGTGTTGATTTTCCTGTTTATTTGGTAAATGTGTGATCAATGTTCTTTGTTTATTCAGAAAGATTAGTTGGTAACGTCCGCAGTACTCTTTCTGTTTTAAAAGACATACTTAAGGCGATTTATTTACTAAGTTTACTGTAATATCACAACAATATTATGGACTGAAAATCCTCCACATCAATCCCCACAGCTCTCAGAAACGCTGTTAATGCTGCTCTGTGTATCATTCTCCCTGCGTCTGTGTTTGTGTCTGCTGTGAAAATCAGAGTGTGCACGTAATGAAACTCCCCTTTAAAGGGGACCTATGGTGAAAAATTTACTTGTCAAGTGGTTTGGACAGACGTGTGTAAGTATAGTGTATAGACCGTCATATTGGGGTGATATAAACACACACAGTCCTTTTTTTTTTCAATTTAACAACATAAAAACGGTGGACCAATTGGAGCGGTTTTCAGACCGACCGCAACTTGACGTAGGAGTGCGGTCCCCCCGCCCACCAATATTGATTGACAGCCGTGCATTACGATCCTATTCTCAGTTTGTTGTTTCACGTCCGCCATTTTCAGCGTTTGAGTCAAAGCGTTATCACTAAAAGAACCCCTTGCTCTATTTTAGATGTAAGGCTCATTGGGCTCATCACAAGATCAATATTCTCCACATTATTGCTTTAATCAGAATAATTGCTTGTAGATTTTGGTAGGTTTTCAAACGTGTACTTTTCATTGCGTCTACCCTAAACTTCAGCCGTTTGCATTTCTCGCGAACACAGAAGCTCCTTGTGATCTTAGGTGCAGCTGGAAAAGTGCAAGCACGTTGCTTCATGTGCACGTCTCTGCATTGGAAATAAAATAACAAACTTGCCTGTAGGTCACACACCAGAAGCGCCTCTCTGCGTGGCACGGCGCTGTGCATTTCGGAGTTCTGGGCATGGGTTTCTGTCGGGGTGCACGCAGCGGAGCTTCGGGTCGGTGGCCGTGGCGCCGTTGTGTTTGCCATGGTGGAGGCTTGTGTTTGGAGTTCTGTAATGTGTGGCGCGACGATTCGGGACATTTCATGTTTCTACCGCGCCACTAAGAGTGTCTAATGTGCCGTGTCATGGCGCATCCGGTGCCTCAGTCAAAGTTAATTCAGTGTGTGTGGTTATTAGTCTCGGTGTACAAGCTTGGCACTTGTACACCAAGACTACACAAACTATACAAAATATTTAATGTGAAGCAACACACCCCTAAAACAGCGAGCTGTGTACATGCCCCCAAAATAACACTTTTTAACACATTATAATAAAAACATCTGAACTGTGTGTTGAACTGAACCTGAACTGCCACACTCAGAAGAACCATAATACTAATAATAAATCATAAAGAAGGGGTAAACTATGTGCCCTTTAATGCAAAGCCTTGCCTTTTTTACAACTCGACACTCTCACCTAAACAAAGCTGGGCTCATCTACTTTCTTTACTCAATCTAGAGGTGTGAAAACACCCTGCTGAAGCAGGGGGGGGGTTGTCCCTTTATAAATCTTAAAATCTTTTTCATTTATTTTTCACAACAGCAATGGTCATCTCTATTTTTTTTTAAATGGTCTAAAACGAGGCTAATCTACTTTCAAGAACCTAAACTTGAGATGTCTAAAACATTTATATTCTTAAAAACTATAAATCTTATTTTAATTTATCAAAAAAGGGATACAGTTTTTCACTTTGAACCATGCTTTCGACTTCAAACCTGAGGAACAAAAGACACGTGAAACAAGTCATCTCCATCTACCATTTTCACACTTAGTTAAATGTCATTTTTAAAGCTCAACACCTCACATCGAGCTGAATGGGCCTCTAATAGGCTCCTATCATTATAGCATTACCAGTCGATAAATGAAATGTTAAGTGCTGTGTGACATTTCAGAAAGTCTCTATTTGTAGCTTAGCATTAAGGGTACTGTAAGGCAGAGATAAGGGCTGGTTTCTACTATGACTGGATTAAGTTCATTTAGGTCTCACATCTGGGTTGTTGATGAATGTTAAGAACGACAAAGGTTGATTGAGTTTAACGCTATGCTTGGTTATTAACTAATGACCATTTAGGCTGACGTTCACAAAGTAGACGGTCATCGGTTAAATACCTGTTGTGACCTTCGTACGTCATGTGTCAGACTTAATTCTGCTTCAATAGTGGAGTAATTTTGTGGGAATGCTTTAAAAAGTGATCCCTCTCCGAAGGGTAAACAACAGCCAGTCCTATCTGATGAAACCAACTCCAAATGTTTGCATATTCCGTCTGCTGTTGCATTTCTGGGTAAGCTGTGGATATTGTACATTCTGCATCTCAATTTTACATGCTCACAGTGTAATACAGCGCACATGAAAGCATTGTGTTCTTTGACTGACCCAAAAATGTCTTGTCTTGCGTTTTGATATTGCAACAAGCTTGATGAACAAAGGCTAACTTTTTGTGTGTGCGCGTGTGATGCAGCTAAGAAACTAAACCTTGGAGATTTGTCAGAGAGAATTAGGCTCTAGTTTAGCTCTTTTATGCGCCCTAGCTATTCCCCATTGTTTGCCGGGAATGTCTAATGTCAAATTTGACCTGATATGACTTGCCTATAATAATCCTGCAAGTGTTCAGATGTGTCTGTTGTTGGCCATTTATCCCATGCACCTGGTTTGTGAAATCCGTTTTAACCTCCAATCATTGGCCACCTGCAGAAGAGCACGTTCTTGGCCACCGAGAGCTGCTGGGAAGTAGTTTCCAATCGTCAATGGATGTACAGGCTCACGTCCCTGCAATAATCACAGCCTGTCCAGATAGTGACCAATCACAGCTGGCCGTCGGAGCAGTCTAATTGCAGAGAGTGGGACTTCTGGCTTCGCTAAATGTGTCAATGCAGAGATCGGCGGTGCCAGCTGCGGGACAGTCACAGCCGCAGGGCCTGTCGCTCATGTCACCCGTTTTCCGTTTCCTCATCAGATGAAGTGGTCTGATTATGTCAGAGTAGCAGCTCTGCTCCATAGTTGGATGTTAAATGTGGTTTCAGAGCCTCGTCTGGAAAAGTACCGGTAGTCTCTCAGAGTGCACTGCCAACTGATTGTTCACAAGTAAGGTGTGAAGACATTTTGTCGGCGGCTCTGTTGTTTCCAAGATCAACAACACTTGAGTATATCCAAACGTACAATATTATGCACTTGCAACCTTGAGAATAACATTCACAATCTGCTCCCTTATTCCCTACTGCTGCCTTCTTCGATTCGGCTGTAATTCCTCTCGCCAAGATTTTATTTGCAAGGGGCTTAGATAAAATCAATGCCACTGTTGGAGAGGAGCACCACCCAAAGATGCTAAAAAGCAGTCTGCACCATCAGCCGGTTGTCAGAATACTCCATCCCAAAGGATCGCTGGGTTGTCTGTCAGGTCATCTACAAATCAGCCTTGCAGAGTTTCCCTCTTCCCCAGAATAGATAGAGAAGGGGTGCAAGGTCAAACCAACGGATTTGTGCTGCTGGAATATACGGCATTGATGAAGTCAGAAGGATGTTGGAAACCAAGCATTTCATCATGTCGACTTCTTTAAGCTCTGGGAAAAAGAGCTTTGTCAGTTGTTGGCATTTCACGGAGGTTGTGACAGATTGGAGCTAACTCTGGGCATCTGGCAGGCTTTCGATTCTTTTTTTGGAAATGTGGATGCGGAGTTCTGCCAGGCCCCCGTTGGCCTGCGTTGAATTGATAACAGTTGTCTGTGGGGTTATTCAAACCTTTGTATGCTTGTTTCTGTCAATGGATTCAGGATTGTGTTTTGAGCTCGACACCATTGTGTCAAAATAAGATGTAGCACAAAGTCTCAGTGTAAGTGAAATGATCCAGCGCATCATGAGATTGTTGTATCAAGCTCTTTTGAGAGTAACATCCACCTTTTTATTTGACCTCAGGGCAAAGACAGATTTGACCACTGAAGGAAAGCGATTTCAGACTCTGTGTGGGAGAATCTTTTTTTTCTCTCCTCTCAATATCTTTCTTCTTCTCTCTGCCGTCCTTTTCAACGCCCACATCCCTATATATGTTATCATTCCATGACTTGAATGGAAACTGCCAAGCATTTTAGAGAGTCTAGGCACAGTACCATCAAGCCTCGGCTGTGGTATAAACAGTGACTGTTCCTCACCTTGGCAGCTTATCATCACATTTGTGATGTTCCACATACGAGTGTGTATGTGTTTGTCTTTTCTGTAAACAACAAGGGAGAGCACTATTTTTTTCCATTCCTCCTTCTGTGTCTGACGAAGATAGAGGGATATGGGCTGGTGGAAATGTGTCATCTGTGCCTAAGCTTTGATGGTCCATGTCTCGCTGGGTTTCGTTGGACTCTATCAGCAGGCCCATGTGTAGCCATGATCACCTTTTCTCCCTTTTCTCGATTCTGTTGTGTCTCCGTGCCAAAAAACCCCCAAGCTTTTGCCATCTCTACAATAAACTCTCTATTCTTTCCTCAGCACACATTCAGAAGGAATATTTAAACAGCCATGACACATCCTCTAGAAATATGCTGTCTTGTAGCGTCAGATCTCATTGTTCAGAATCGTGTTGTATTTTTACCATTAATGTACATTTTTAAGGCATCAAAAGATGGCAAGGTGACGCAGTGGCGCAGTAGGTAGTGCTGTTGCCTCACAGCAAGAAGGTCGCTGGTTCGATCCTCTGCTCAGTTGGCGTTTCTGTGTGGAGTTTGCATGTTCTCCCTGCGTTCGCAAGGGTTTCCTCCGGGTGCTCCGGTTTCCCCCACAGTTCAAAGACATGCGGTACAGGTCAGTTGGGTAGGCTAAATTGTCCGTAGTGTATAAGTGTGTGTGTGTGAATATGTATGTAGATGTTTCCCAGAGATAGGTTGTGGTTGGAAGGGCATCCGCTGCCTAAATATGTGCTGGATAAGAAGTTGGCAGTTAATTCCACCGTGGCAACCCTTGATACATAAAGGGACTAAGCCGACACGAAAATGAATGAATGAATGAAAAGAAGGCACAATTGTCTCTGCTGACATGTAAGTAAATCAGTTTCTGTGATTTGATATGTCATTGTTTGCATGTAACAATGTTCCCAGTGGGACAGAGAAAATGGTGTGGAATTCCCCAGTATTACAAAGACTTTATTTTTAAACACATCCATGTCAAGACAAACTGTACTATTCATAGAATGAAATGTGTTGTTAAAGTGTCCATGGAATGGAAAATGAAAATGAAACTGCTTTTTCAATCTTTTCAAATTTGCATCAGCCTACATGTTTAGATATGTTGACTATTTTTATTTGCACATTTCAGATTAAAAAATCCACTAGAGGGCACTGTCTACATTTTTTATCTGAAAACATTTCATCCATTCGCAAAGTGCAAAGCGCAGGGCGCAAATGCATTAAGGGCGTATCAGAATCCACTTTTGCTAATATAAGGACAGAAAAACTTGCTCTACGCCAAGGTGCATGGTCTAAAAGGTTTCAGCTTTTTTTCTTAATGAGTTATATGTGTGTTTTGAGAATAAACCAATCAGAGTTTCATCTCCCTTTCCCTTTAAGAGTCAGTTGTGTCACGCCATAGCGAATTTGCTATTTACATGACGGACTTTGTAAGTGTAAAAACTGAGTATGTCACTAGCAAGAAAACAGTTAAACAGAGTATCTACATGAGAATGAGAGATGAGCCTCCTCATTATTAACTTTCACTTTCGCTCTCGCTGATAGGGAAACCTTGTACGCACAGACATCAATTAGCCTATAAATAATTCAATTTGTTTGTTAAGCACAAAGATTTGTTTCAAAACTATTTGTAAATTCAGTTATAATATCCAGCAAAAGAATAAATGAACAATAATAACGAAGTGTGTTCAAAAAACTGAGTAATATCCTAATACATATGCTGTGCCCCATATGGACTAAAACCTGACAGGTGGGCAAATCTAAGTTTGTTTTTAATAAAACAAATATAAACATGGATATAATAAAAAACAGTGCTAATAATAATTACATTATACAAAAGCAAATTGTCACGAATAAACTGAAAAAGCCCCTGAGATGAAGAAGGCATGAAAGTATGGTTTTTATATTTATGTAGGCTAGAAAAGAATATGTTTTGTAATATTTTGATCCTTTATATTTCTATCCTATATATATCCTTATTATATCCTATATATATCCTTAATATTTTAATTCTTTTTTTATATGTAAAGATATTTGCGTATATACAGTATATGTATTTGCTCTACATCTTGTGTGTATTAAGCAGTGTGTAAGCGAAGCGCACAACGCGCTCTGCGCTGGACTTTAGACTGGCTTTTTTCTGGTCTATAGAACAGACTATTTTAGTTTCTCAATATAGCAACACGCCAGCAATGCACTTCAACACGCCTCCCTTTTTAGATCAGAACGCCTATGGGCGCACATATGAGTGGTGCAAATGCTTTTGCTATTTAAACAACGTGGTGCAAAATGTCAAAACGACTTGCGCCAAGCTAAAACTAGCAAACAATTGCCTCGCTGCTTGCGCCACATTTAGATGGGTGTATGATAGGACCCTTTGGTATTTAGGATACATTTTTAGATAAACAACTTTAAATGCCTCAACCTACATTCTTTTGGGTCGATTGAGTACATTTCGTTGCACGTTTCAGAAAAAAAAAATTCACTTAAAAGCGCAGTCTACATTTTTTTATCTACAAAAAAAATTGTTACTTAGGGTACATTTTCTGATACACAACTTTACATGTACATTTCGTTCCATGTTTCAAATAACAAATCCACTAGAGGGGCACTTATATGTGTCACACACTGCTAAAAACACTATTAGGACACATAAATTACACTAAAAAGTAAAAAAATTGGTTGTTTTTTTTTGTGTTATTTTGAGCAAATTCGTACTTCCAAATGTGTACTTAAAACAAATTTTTGAAGCTGCGTCATGGCCATGAGATCTTAGCGTGTATTCCAGCATTTAGACTGGAAGTCTGTACATGGGAGTACCTTATGACAATTCTGAGTGTGCAGCATTTATTCATGAGTAAGACTTGGTTCAAACCAATCAGCACGCTCTATTGTGTATGCGCTGCAACCTCAATAATACACATGATCGCTTCAAAAACTGTTTGTACCTAAAACAGTGTTCAGACGGCAGAGAGACGCCATGTTGTGTTGCCAAGCGGGAGAACCAGAATTGTTTGAAGATACGGGTTGTCAGTGTTGCTTTTATAATTTGCTGCAGTGAATGTTTTGTTTTCATTTTCACTCTGTGAGAGCACTGCTGGACGTTGTGGATTACATTGCATGTGACGCGTGACAGAAAGACATGTCTATGGAACATTTATTACCCGAGAGCATTTCTCATCTGGAAATAGTGAAATCCGGTTTCGCTGCTCGTCTCCTTTTAATAGAGATGCAACTCCAGTTGGTGTTGATTGCCCTGTCTCTACAAATTTGGTAAGTGAGCGACCTGTGGTCTTTGTTTATTCAGAGGCATATAGTCAGCAGTACTCTTTCTGTGTTTAAAGACGGACGTTAATCCGTCAAATAATTTCTAATTTAATAAAGTTTACCATACCTTAATATCTCTACAATGTTATGGACTGAAAAATCAGCTGTAAATGCTGCTCTCTAAGTGTAAACATGTAAGCACTACATTCAAACTATTTCCATCGTGTAGGATTTTTGCCGCATTTTGTGACAGGAATAACACACACGGCTTTCAGATGCTACTTACCGACTGCATCTAAGTTACGGTAAAATGTGGAGAGGTTTTTTTTCTCTCATTCGGAGTGCGGTAACAAACATTGCATGAAAAATACACGCTTCCAGCAGCTCCTCAAATTAAATATTTCGTTTGTCACGAGGGGTATGAATGAAATTCCTGAATGAAAGATGCAAACTGCAGTTAAAGTCCACCATTTGATAATTTGTCAAATATTCGATTACTGATGTTCATGTAAACACAGTCACTATCTTTCTCCCGTGTGTGTGTGTGTGTGTGCTTGTTTTGCCTCTGTGAAAATCAGCGCATGCCCAAACTGACACTCCCATTTTTATGCAAATTTTTACGGACCTTCCCTTTTTCCCTCCTCCGACACTCCCCCCTAAACAGAGCTGCACACGTCCAGTTTCCTGACTTTTTCCAAAGTAGAGGTGTGAAAAAAACCCTGCTGAAACAGGAGGGGTTTCATAGCCCTTTAAGTACATTTTCACAAAAACTGTAGGCATGTAGCATGTATTTCCGATGGATACTATTCTGAATGTGGTTGGCTTAATAGGGATTTTTAATACAATGCCAATACAACTTTGTGCATCGAGTCTTTTACTAATAGCATTAACTAAATAAACTTAAGCATTTGATCCGATGCTAAATGTTTAAAGCTAAAAGGGTGATTGTGATGAAGCAGAACATGCAAAAAGTTAAATGAAAAGGCTCAGTCTCTTCTCAGTCTGTCATGCTTTTTTTCAAACGACGCAATACAAGTGGATGGTGTATTTCAAACAGTGAGAGGTGATAAGCATTAGGTCACCTCGTCAGTTTCTCAACTGCAGACGGCTCTTTTTGGAAACTGCAAATATAATGGATGAATAGCTGCTTGTGGCAGACAGGTAGAAAGTGTTGAAACTCCAGTTAGAGACAACAAACGGTTTCAAGTATGAGCGCTGACAGTCAGTGGCAGTGGATATTAAGAACCCTGGGACTTTCAAAAATGTCGGTGTCACAATTATTTGTGTACTATCTCAACTCGTGAATAATTCAGAGTGTCATGATTTATTAAGCTAGCATAAGTCTGAAGCTTTATCCCTTGGATAGATCAGGCATGAAAACCTCTAAAGTTTAGAAAAAGGTACTAATCAAAAGTACAGTGATACTATGTGTCTTTTTTTAGACAATTTTGTGATATTCTCAAATTGTGTTTAATAGATTATGGCCAGTGGGCAAAATCGATTACGATGAGGAAGATAATTTCAAGAGATGCCCTTGGAATTTGATGGACTCTGAGAAGAGAGCTTGAAATTAAAATAGTCATTTAGCAGATGCTTTTTATTTAAAAGTCCAAGTCCTTGATTGAACTTCTAAACCCAGCTAGTATACACTAACTGACAAAAGTCTTGTAGTTGACCCCAGTTGTAAGAAAACAAAATAATAACTTGACTTCTAGTTGATTATTTGGAAAAGTGGCAGAAGGTAGATTTTTCTGATGAATCATCTGTTGAACTGCATCCCAATCAAAACAAATACTGCAGAAGACCTGTTGTGTAATAGTAAGTGTAATCTAAAGGCCTTTGCCTCTCATGTAGCCACTTCTGATACCAAACGATCAACTAGAAATCAAGTTATTATTTCTTGTTCCTAAAACTTTATAGGTGACAAGACTTTTGTCAGGTAGTGTGCATTCACCATCCAAATATGGCTTTTTCATTGGCAAAAACAGCACGTAAGCTACATAACATATTATATTTTTTTAGCATACACGATACTATGGATTCTGAGACTCTGAAATGTGCATCTGATGGAGACTTGGCTATCCCGGAGAGGATTTGTGAATGGCAGTGAAGTGATACAACTAGCAAAGGACATCCCATGGCATGTCAAAATGTCAAAAGTTTACATTTTATAAACACCACTTTATTGGATACACCTTACTAGTATCGAGTTAGACTTTTGCCTTTAGAACTGCCTTAATCCTTTGTGGCATAGATTCAACAAAGTACTGGAAATATTCCTCAGAGATTTTGGTCCATATTGTCACAATTGCATTACACAGTTGCTGCAGATTTATCAGCTGCACATCCATAATGCAAATCTATTGTTCCACCACATCCCAAATAGGTGCTATATTGGATTGAGGTCTTGTGACTGTGGAGACCATTTGAGTACAGTGAACTCATTGTCGTGTTCAAGAAACCAGTCTGAGATGATTTGCGCTTTATGACATGGCACGTTATCCTGCTGAAAGTAGCCATAAGAAGATGGGTTCACTGTGGTCATAAAGGGATGGGAATGGTCAGCAACAATACTCTGGTAGGCTGTGGTGTTGACACAATGCTCAATGGGTACTAATGAGCCTAAAGTGTACCAAGAAAATATCCCCCACACCATTACACCACCAGCAGCAGCCTGAATCGTTGATACAAGGCAGGATGGACCCATGCTTTAATGTTGTTTAGCCAAATTCTGACACTATAATCCGAATGTGGCAGCAGAAATTGAGACTCATGAGACCAAACAATGTTTTTCCAATCTTCTATTGCCCAATTTGGGTGATCCTGTGCAAATTGTTTCCTATTCTTAGCTGACAGGAGTGGCACCCGGTGTGGTCTTCTGCTGCTGTAGCACATCTGCTTCAAGGTTCAACATGTTGTGCTGAAATGCTCTTCTGCATACTTCAGTTGTAACGAGTGGTTATTTCAGTTACTGTTGCCTTTCTATCAGCTAAAACCATTCTGGTCATTCTTCAACAAGGATTTGCACCCACAGAGACCCACTGGATATTTTCTCATTTTCAGATCATTCTCTGTAAACCCTAGAGATGGTTGTGCATGAAAATCCCAGTAGATCAACAGTTTCTAAAATACTCAGATAACCACGTCTGGCACCAACAACCATGCCACATTCAAAGTCACTTAAATCACCTTTCTTCCCCATTCTGAGGCAGCAGATCGTCTTGTCCATGTCTACATGCCTAAATGCACTGAGTTACTGCCATGTGATTGGCTGATTAGAAATTTGCGTTATCGAGCAGTTGGAGAGGTGTGTACTTATATACACCATGAGTGTATATGATATACCGTATATGCAGTCACACAAAATTATCAATCGTGTCAGTGTTAATCATTTAGCAGCACTAGCTACACATAATTTTGCCCTATATTACTACCTATTTATTGACTTTGAACAAACAAACAAATAAATAAATGAATGAGAAGCATTCACTTGGTATGATGAGTCTTTTTTCTTTTTGACTGTCAGTTTGTTTGTCCACTATTTTCACCCAGAAGCAGGATTTATATTTTGTCTATAGGCATATAGTAGATTCTTTTTGGCCAGTTGCTTATTGCATCAAGATATTTTTTTCATTACTTTTTCATTTGAGACATATTTTTTTATATATGCCTACACTTGTATGGTTTATAAGGCGATACAAACAAAAATATCATTTATATATACATTTTTGCTTCTCTTGTGACATGAATCTGTTGCTTTGCCAGCTCCATTTCAAATACTAGCATTTAAAATACTAACATATTACCTTGACTTCCATTGTAAGACCAAAACTCTTTTTTTTCCCATGCAGGGCGACTGTTTGATTTTTATCCTTATTACAGTTTATTATTAATCAGTTATTGATCACTGTTGTTGTTTTTTTTTTCCCCCTGTGTTTCAGCATTGAGGGACAACCGGATTGAACTGGTCCGAGCCTCGTGGAAGGAGCTGACCATCAGCATCAGTGACGTGGCTTTGTCAGATGAAGGACAGTACACATGCTCGCTCTTCACCATGCCTGTCAAGACTTCCAAGGCTTTCCTGACTGTGTTAGGTAAGACTTCTCATAGATCAGTCTCTCCCTCAGCCACAATAAATCTGCACTTTTAAGGTCCACTCACTTATCACTGATCTGGGGTCAGTGCGTTCTCTCCCAGTCATAAGAGTTTGTTTTTGTTCTGAACTTTAGTGGCACCACCACTGATGTAAATGACTGAATTTCACACGGCTTGATGAAGCCATGCTGTACACCATATGTCTGTATTCCACATTCCACCATATGCGCTGTTTGTCACAGTAAAGGCTGATTTATACTTCTGCGTCAAACGTCGGCATATGCCACGTCGTTGACGCATAGCCCTTCGCCGTGGCCATCGGCGTCGCTGACGTGCACCTCTCAAAAAATGTAACTACACGTCGCAACAACGCGTTGCGCAAGCTCTGTGATTGGTCGGCTTGGTAGCGCCGACGAGTCTGGGCGGGACCGAGAGCCGCGCGAATGGCGCGAGTGATGGTTTTCAAGTGTGGAGTCCCGTGAAAGAGCTCCCCATGGAAAGTTTTTGTTCTGTGTTTACCTCATGGTTAAAGTTGTTGCACGTCCGCTGGTTCCTGCCTCAAAATGACGGAGTTTGAGTCACTTGTACATCCAGGAAGTGTTCAGAAAGGCAAAACAGAAGCGAAGAAACTCGACACAGAGGAACATTTACACCTCACTGCCCACTAGCGTTTTGGAAGTGTTAATGCAGACCAACAGAGACAGTGCGCAGAAGTATAAATGCACAGCTGCGCGCGTTGCCTGCGCCGTGAGTTACGCCGGTCACTTGACGCAGAAGTATAAACCAGGCTTAACTTTACAAACAACTGAATTATTTATTGTGCTTTAATCATCACAGGGTGGATGTACTGCTGTTTAAAACTGTCAAATGAAACACTTTCATGTGCTGTTTTTATACCACTGTTCATTGTTTGCATTTAACAGACAGTGTTTTTTTTTTTTGTTTGTTTTGTTTGTTTGATTGTTTCTATTTGATTTACAAAAAAAAATGTGCACAGTTTATAAAAAAAGTTTTTACACTGTTGACGATACATGTTTGAAAATAACTTTACAGACTATTTTGTTTTGTTTTCTGGTTTTAGCTTCAAACAGTAATAGTATTATTCTTACTATATCTTAATATATCTGTTTTTTGTTTTTTTGTATTATTATGTATATATATATATTTTTTTTTTTCGTTTCGTTCATTTAACAGAGGCTGTACCTTGTATCTTTTTTATCTTATGAAGAACAGAAAAAAATATCTTCAGGTAATTGTCTGTTTTGTTTTGTTCTGTTTTGTTTACAACAGAGGATGTACTTCTTTTCCATCTCATGTTTTATGTTTTATATCACTTTTCACAGTACATATTGTTTAACAGACAACACTAATTTTCTGTTTCCCTTTGTTTCTTTTCTTTTCATTTTGTTTCATTTAAAACGTTTTACTTATAATTATTCATATCTTTTTATACTACTATTATTATACTATTTTTTCTATTATTATAAGTCGTATGTTTTGCATACCAGGAAATTATAATTTCTGGTACTTGATTGTTTTGTTAGTTTTTTGTTTTGTTTTGCCTTCATTTGTTTAGTTTCATTTTGCTTTCATTTCATTTAATTTTGTTTGGTTTCATCCAACAGTGCTTTCTGGTTATTGTTTGTTTTGTTTTTCTTGTTCATCAAGCAGCATATGGACTACTTTTACCTTTTGTTTATATATCATTTTTACATGACGTATTCCTTAAATATAAAGCACCTTTACAGACAACGGCAGTTTTGTTTTGTTCATCAAACAGTGGTGTGACAACTTTCACAGCCGGTTAAGCTCCTTTATTGTGTTTCCATATATTGCATGTACAATAAAACACAAAAGAAGATAATAAGCAATTATATCCCATTAGCCTTAAGGACCCAAGCATCTTTTTCTTGTAGTAATTAGACAAACTCAATCAGGAACATTCTTTTAAACCCCCAAAGGTATTGTGACATTGACCAGCTGTCTTATATGGTTTGAATTTATGTAAAAATACAAAAAAAAAAAAAAAAAGAAAACACACGTTTATATTCCATCAAAAATCACAAAACATTACGCAACAGAATGTGCCAGTGTGTTGATATAAATCTACAGGCAACCTTATAAGTAAACTGACAGCATTTTTTTTTTCCATTAAAGTGTCAAGAAACGTTTGAACTTCCTCTGAACCACATCACTTCCATCTGTCTATAATCCTGCTGCTCTGTTTGTGTATCAGGTGTTCCAGCAAAGCCAGAAATCACGGGTCTCTCGAGACCTGCCCAGGAGGGAGAGGACGTCACACTGACATGCACCACATCTGGCAGCAAACCGGCTGCTGACATCCGATGGTTCAGGAACGACAAGGAGGTGCAAGGTAAACAAATCCCCCTGGACAGCCTACAGCTGACTGTGTGCAATGAACAGTCGCACAGTTTGTCATTGAGCAAGTGGTGCGTGATCTGTGTGTCTTTGCCACAACTCATCATATCAGAGTGCTGTGGTTTATTAGTACAAGCATCTGGGCTTTAAAGGCCATTTTGCAGTGTTAAAGTAGGTTCTGTTATTTTTTTTTTATCTCATCTAGTTCTGCATGCAAGGGCAGAGGTAGCTTTTTTAAACACTTATGACATAAAGAATGTTTTTATGTACTGTTTGAGGCAAGATTATGATTTCTTTGAGAGAGAAAAAGCATTTGGTATTATTTTATAACAACATTTTAAATGAGTGTAACCTTCAGTTGAATTTTTTATATATGAAACAATATAAAAGTGAAATTAGACCTTATATGCATTTAAGTGTGAAACAATTTTAAAAGCTGTGAAATATTTAATGATAATAATAATAATAATAATAATAGTAATAATAATAACAACAATAATGATAGCAATAATAATGATAATAATAATAACTATAATAATAATAACAATAATGATGTGTGTGTGTGTGTATATATATATATATATATATATATATATATATATATATATATATATATATATATATATATACTGTATATATACATACATATACATTTACTGTTTATATATATATATATATATATATATATATATATATATATATATATATATATACATACACTGTATGTGTATATATATATATATATATATATATATATATATATATATATATATATATATATATATATATACTGTATGTATATATATATATATATATATATATATATATATATATATATATATATATATATATATATATATACAGTGTATATATATATATATATATATATAAAGCCGAATATTGAAGTGCATATTTTTGTTCCCATTTATTAAATAAATAAACGGCCACTTTTGTAATTAAATGACACACATATGAATATATATTTTTCAACGTACAGGCTAATTCACATATTTCATAATCCGAAAGATAATAACAGATAAGAAGTATTTTTAATACTAGACAACACTTGATGTTTCTCTCTCCGTCAGTGACAGTGACAGTTAACGAGTACATTCTCTAAGTAATTCTGTCACCGTGTTTAATCCTTTCTGTGCAAGACTATATAGTATATAATGGCACACAAACTGTGAAGTGTTTAATATTGGTAGTTAATTTTGAAATGAAAATAGCGAGATGTTTGTTAAGAGTTCGCTGGAGGGAAACAGCTGTGCTGCTGAGGTGAACGCAGAGAAAACCGACTGCTACTCTGTGACATTTGGTTACAGGTGATACAAGGTTATCTATACCAAACAACAGCAATTTAACAGATATTATAACAATTTATCGCTAAACTCACATCTCATTCTCTCGCTGTCCACGGCTTTGGTTTGCTGATGAAATGAAAAACAAAAGACGCACAAGAGCCGAATTCTGCCGCAGTTTTTATATCAAATTTAAAAGGGAACTGAGGTGATAATTTACTGTACAGTTTATGAGCTGATTGCAAAAGATTTCAGGTGGCTGAGTAGAAATACAGGGCTGCTACAGCCCCCTTAAAATAGGCCTAGCAACGCCCATGCCATCAGCAACTAGTTGACTTGACTTTAATAACATAAACATTTAACTGGCAGCTAGCTCTCTGCAACTCTCACATGAATGCCCACTGAAGCTAGGTTCACATGGGAAAAGCTAGCTTGCTGTCGGAAGTGGTGTTAGTGAAAGGGGCACTAAAAAATCTGTGTCAGACCAAATGCCCCAGTATATTGATAAGAACTCTATACTGTTCAGTGAGCGCCGTCTTTCAGATGAGTTGTTAAATCGAAGACCTGACTCTCTGTGGTTATTAAAAATCCCAGGATGTCCTTCGAAAAAGAGAAAGGGGGTCCTCGCCAAATTTGCCCACTGGCCTCCTAACCATTCTCATATGGTCTCCTCTTCACCAATCAGCTGCTGTGTGGTGTGCGGTCTGGCGCAATATGGCTTCCGTCACATCATCCAGGTGGATGCTGCACACTGGTGATGGATAAGAAGAATCCGCCCAAAAAATGTATAAAGCACTTTGAGTGTCCAGAGTAGAGCTATATAAATGTAAGGAATTATTCTTTTTTTTTTATCAAGTCGACTTTAAAAAATATTGTAAATAAGTCATTCAACCCCTACTTCAGTGCAACTCAACACAACGCATCAGCTTGTCTTGAGCAACATGTTCCACCAGACGTCCCTCATGTGGGCTCGTGTGGATGTGATTGATGGTCAGAGTCTCCGTCAGAAAGACCCAACTCACAGATGGCATTCTGCGAGCGCACTTATAGGCCAGTGGCAGGAGCGAACACAGCATCACAGCCGCAGCGCCTGTCACTCACTCCAGCTCAAAGAAATCAGCCTCTGTGATCTGATCTTGAGAGACTTCTTGAAACCAGACCCAAACAGAATATGTAAGAAGGCGCGATATTGCTCGCTTTTGAATGGTCAGTGAAAGACAGGGTCACGTCGATGGAAACCCTTGCTTTGCAGACACAATCATCAGTCTGGCCAGAACTGACATGTTCTCCAACTTATACACTGTTAAAGGTCGCTTGGATTGCTTTGAGATGTGCATTTTTATTCTTATGTAATCTTAACTGAAATATGAAAAGAGGGTGGAACATAGAGTAGCTCCTCCCCTTTTTTATAAAACAGCCAATAGCCTTTTATCACATCAAACACAAGTGCATCAAATGAAAAGCAAATGAGAAGCCTTGAAGGGGGCGGGGTATGACAGACAATAGAAAGCATTTAATTGCTCAAGATTTCACGAGAGACTGAAGTAAGGTGACATGAAAAAAAAAAGCGATTGACTCATTTACTGTAGGCAGAAGTGCAAGCTTTAAACTTCAAGCTTTACATGGTGATATCAGTTTTATATCTAAATGCAAATTTTGTTACGGTTTTGGAGCACACTAGATTATAAATATCCTTAAAGAGCCCCTATTATCGGTTTTTGAAAATGAGCTTCAATGCAGTGTGTAACAGCTCTAAGTGAATGAAAACATCCAGCTGAGGTTTGAATCTCAAAGTTCACCTTGTTTAAAACTATTGATTCTTTAGCAAAATATTTGACTCAGAGTCGAATAAACAAATCGAGTTGAGTTCGAAGCTTTTATTTCATCACATCGACGTCAATACGGTACATTACCAAATATGTAGTTTCAGGTCCGGTAAAATGTGAGTATGCTTACACTTCAGACACTAGCAGAGGCACGGGGGATCACTGGACTGATCATGACGCGAAGATGACGATCACTGACAGATGGAGATTCGGCTGCGGGGAATAAAGGGTTAAAGATTTCACAACAATACCACAGTAAAGCAAACCTAGTGCTGAGTTTACTTCAGTCATTTTACTGATGATTGATACAATAACCTACACTGCAGCAGAGACTATGGGACAATTTACTGAAGAGTCTCAAGAAACTTAGTGGCTGCAGTTTGCCAGTAGCTTAATGTTAATCAATTACAGCAAAAATACTGTATTTACATTCCCAGTATCATTTATCTTGCTGTATATGTATTTACAAATTTGTATGTATATGTTTACTGTAAAATATACAGTAATTTTCACAACTTTACTGTCCTACATTAAAGTGCAGTTCAAATTACTAAATTAATTAATTTGTGTGTGTTTATTTGTTTCTGTTTAATATATTGAGACCTGTGCTAAAAATATTAGGCTAATTTCCTCTGGGCTGTGAGTCTTTCCCTTGCTTTTCATGCAGTTTTACCACATCTGGATGGGGTTTTGCATCAGCCATTCGCAAGGATTTTCTTAAAATGGGACGTGAGGTTCACAGCAGGGGTTTCAAACTAAATTTGTACATGCACCATTTGTTCTTAAAGAGGCAGTTCACCCTAAAAACTAAAATTCTTCCATCATAAATTAATTCACTGGCTTGTTGTTCCAAGTCTGTATGAGTGCAACACATGTGAAGATGATGTTTTTAAATTGTTTGATGAAGGATTGATTAATTTTTAGTTTGTTGTTTTAAAACCACTCTCAAAAAACTGGATGCACATAAATTACATCGATATTAATATATGATTCATATATTCCTTAAATTATGTTTCTACCATTTATACAGGTCAAGACAGGAAGACAATAAAAATAATGTCCTAAAAGATCATCTAATTTAAAACACATAGTTCTTAAAAATAAAACCACCCTGATAAATTAGGGACTACGCTGAGGTAAAGTGAATGAATGAAAACGTTCGAGGTTACTAAAGTAACCCTTCGTTCCCCGAGGAGGGGAACGGAAGCACTATAAGTGGATTTGATTTGTAAAATCCACGCATTGGGAGGTTCGGTTCAGAAGCTACTCGTCTGAAAGAGTATTGAACGGGCCAATTAAGAATGAATTGGCAGCGCAAGCCTGCGCAGGTGAGCGGCATAAGCAATCAACTGAGTATATAAGCTCACCTGGCGCCAGCAGACGCTATCCTTTTTAAGCTGAAGAGACTTTCAACAGCTAAGGGACAGTCATTATGGCGACGGAGTATAGTGCTTCCGTTCCCCTCCTCGGGGAACGAAGGGTTACTTTAGTAACCTCGAACGTTCCCCTTCGGGGGGAACTTCAGCACTATAAGTGGATTTGATTTGTAAAATCCACGCATTGGGAGCCCATTGAAAGCGCCATAATGACTGCACCTTACCAACACCCCCGATGAGGAGATAGTCAAGCAAGCGTGACGCACCCGCATCATGGGGGGCGCGGTCCTCCAACGTGTCCCTGGCCCTAATTTATCATACTTCAACAGAAGTTTTACGGATTTAGATATATTTTTTGGGAAGTCGTGAGCATCTAGATAATTCTAGGAAATACGACAGTACGTTGGGAAGCGTGCAATCCCGATAGGGAGGACGCTGCGGAGGCCATCCGTTACCCAAGGGGGGATAGATGGCAGAATTTACATATGGACTAGCCCTAAAAAGGGGGAGTACGCATAGCAAAAGAGTGGTTAGCGGGGAGGGAAGACACGGGTCCGCCCAGGGGGGGGACTTAACCGTGGCGTAATAAGCATATGGGATCGCCTAGTGGGGATCACGCATAGCAGGCACCTTTACCCAAAACGCGGGCTGACCAGCGGGCAGACCTACAACGTAGTGGGCCAGCAAGTGACTCCTCCGCTGAGTCAGTGCTGGGGGCCACGGAGGAATCTGCAGGGCTCACCTGACGGGGAACTTTACTGACAGATAAAAAGGCGCACGTATCTCCTTGTTAGGGAAAATGGCGCAGCAAGCGTGTTTCAACACCCTACCGAATTGTTTCCTCAATCACCAAGGGTTACCTAATACCCTTGAGGAAACCGGCTCCACTCGCAGATTGTAAAACCTTGCAAATGTGTTGGGTGTCACCCAGCCCGCAGCTCTACAGAAGTCTGTTAGAGGGGCGCCGCGTGCGCGCGCTCGAGAGGATGCGCACGCGCTCTCGGGGAACGCGGCTTATCTCGGCTCTGATAGTGAAAGAAAGGCATCCACAATCTAGTGGGAACTTATTTCGGTACGGCACTTCCCTGCTGCCGACCGTTATAACAGACGAAGAGCTGCTCAGATGATCTAAACTCTGAGTGCGGTCCGGATAATACGCAAAACGCGAACTGGACAATAAAGAAGGGCTGGGTCTGCCTCCTCCGAGGGCAGCGCTTGCAGGCTCACTACCTCGTATTAAAACGGAGTGGTAGGAACCTTGGGCACATATCGCGGGCGGGGTCTCAGGACGTGAGAGAAGCCAGCCCAATTACAGGCACGAGTCACTGACCGAAAAATGCCTCCGGGTCCCCGACCCTCTAATCGATATCAACGCGACCAGCAGAGCTGTCTTCAGGGACAGAAAGATACTGAGTCGAGGATCGAAGGGATCTGACGCGGCTTGTGTAGCGAGGGCGAGATCCTAAGAGGGCATGAGAGGGGGCGGGATGGATTAATTCGCTTAACGCCCCTGAGGAACCGGATGATGAGGTTATGCGTTCCCACGGTGCTGCCAGCCACCGCGTTATGAGAACGGAGATGGCAGCCACGTAACCTTGAGTGTGGAGGGCGACAGCCTGCTCTCCAGCTTCTCTCGGCGTAAAGAAAGCACAACGCTGATCTGGCAAATTACGGGGGTCTTCTCAGCGAGAGACACACCATTCAGTGAATAGACTCCACGTCAGGGCATAGGCGCGCTCGGGGAGGGGGCTCTAGCCCGAGTGACGGTATTAGCCACCGCAATCGGAGGTACCTAAGTCTTCCTCGCGTCTAAAATCTCTTCAAAGATCGGCGAGGGTGCCAGGTGGTGCCCTGTCCCTGAGAGAGTAGGTGCTCTCTCGAAGGGACTGCCAGGGGAGGGCTATCGCGAGGGAGAGCTCTGACATCCAGGTCCGGTTGAGCCAGAGGGGCGCAACCAGCAACCTGTTCCTCGTCCTCTTCCTGACCTTGCACAGTAACTGCGCGAGCAGGCTCACTGGGGGAAACGCGTATTTGCGCGTGCCCCGAGGCCAGCTGTAAGCCAGTGCATCCGTGCCGAGAGCACTCGGTCAGGGAAAGAACAACTAGCAATGAGCGATCTCGGGGGAAGCAACAGATCGATCTGGGCTTCCCCGAATCGCGCCCATATCAGCTGAACAGACTCGGGGTGGAGTCTCCATTCTCCAGGACGCAAGGCTGCCGTGAGAGCGCATTGGCTGCACGGTTGAGCTTGCCTTAATATGAATGGTGTGCAGCGATTTCAGCCGCGGATGACTCCAGAGGAGCAGACGGCGGGCGAGCTGAGACATGCGGCGAGAGCGCATACCCCCTATACGGCTGATATACGCCACCGCCGCCGTACTGTCCGTCCTGACCAGCACGTGTTGCCGCTCCAGCACCGGAAAAAAACGGTGGAGAGCGAGGAACACTGCCAACAGCTCCAGGCGATATGCCAATGCAACTGGGTACCTTTCCACAGGTCCGCAGCCGCATACCCGCAACGCACAGCCCCCCAGCCCGTGTTGGAAGTGTCTGCTGAAACGACAACAAGACTGGACGCCTGTTCTAGAGACACCCAGGCCTGTAGGAACGAGGGGTCGCTCCAAGGGCTGAGGGCGCGGCGACACAGCGCAGTAACAGAGACTCGGTGTGCGCGCGCGTGCCATGCGCGTCTGGGGACTCGATCGTGAAGCCAGTGCTGAAGTGGTCTCATATAGAATAATCCGAGCGGCATGAAGCGGCTGCGGATGCCATATGCCCCAGGAGCCTCTGAAATAGTTTCAGTGGGACCACTATTTTACTGTCGAGCTCTCTCAGACAGTACAGCATCAGCTGAGCGCGCTCTCCGGAGAAGCGCGCTGCCATGGTGACCGAGTCCAGCTCCAGCCCGAGAGAAGAGATCCTCTGCACGGAGGCGAGTTTGCTCTTTTCTCGGTTGACCTGAAACCCCCACAGGTGGAAGTGCCAGAGCACTTTGTCTCTGTGCATAATCAACTGCTCCGAGAGAGGGCAAAAATCAGCCAGTCGTAAAGAAATTGAGTATGCAGATGCCCGCGAGCCGAAGGGGCGCTGAGGCACCCTCCGCGGGCTTGGTGAGGACCCGCGGAGACAGAGAGAGCCCGAAGGGGAGGGCTTTGTATTGCCAAGCTCGACCTTCAAACGCAAACCGCAGAAACTGTCGGTGGCGAGGAAGAGTGGAGACATGGAAATACGCGTCCATCAGGTCTAATGCTGCAGACCAACCCAGAGGACGAACGCACCGGAGGATGCGCTTCTGCGTGAGCATTCTGAACGGCAGCTTGTGCAGGCAGCGGTTCAAAACGCGCAGATCTAGGATTGGCCGTGACCCACCGCTCTTTTTGGGCACGATGAAGCGTGGGCTGTAAAACCCACTCTCCATCTCGGCTGGAGGGAGCGGCTCGATTGCATCCTTCGCCAGGAGGACAGCAATCTCCTCTCGCAAGACAGGGGCGGACAGGGGGCTGACCCTGGTGAATACACACCCGTGACTTGGGGGGCCGTTTCGCGAACTGAATCGCATAGCCGAGTCTGATTGTGCGTATGAGCCACCGCGAAGAGCTGGCCCACGCTAACCAGGCAGGCAGAGCTCTCGCTAATGGACTCATCGCTACAATCGCTGACGTACCAGCAGTGGGGCAGCGCGGAGTGGGTGTGCTGATCCGGGAAGCTCGCGGGTCCCACGGAAAAGCTGGAGGTGAGATATTTGCTCTCACTCCAAACCCGAGCTCCGGAGGGGAGGCTCGAGGGGTGGGAGAAAGGAGACCGTCCTCCCAGCGCTCGTGAGCCACTGGCGAAACGCACCGAATCTGCAAGCTAGAAAGCATAGCGTCCCAGACTGGCAGATTTCGGGCTGTCACATCTGGGGAAGTGAAAAGTGCCCTTTCATAATGTTTTCATGGCAGTAAAAAGTGCCGTTGGAAATGGGGCCCCGCCCTCCAGCGGGGAAAGAGCAAGTTCCCTCTTCTCCAGATGGCCTGTCCCAGGGGCGCTTCGCGGTCCGTTGCCGGACTTAGCGGCGTTCTGGGCAGGGGGGCTGCCTGCTTCCGAGGTGCCCGACGCGCTCGCTTCGCCTGAGGCGTGTGCGGGGGCGGAGCAGCTCTCGTAGGCGGGCGCCTTCGGCGAGGAGCAGGTATGAATGGCACGGCGGGCGGAGCGGGCTACGGACCGCCGATAAGACATCACCCACCAACTACTCTCTCACCGCCTTGAATTCCTGGGTGAATTCACAGACAGTGTCGCCGAACCTGGCTGGGGATATGGGGAAGTCAAGAAAGCGGACTTTGTCGACTTTGCGCATATCAGCCAGGGGTGGCGCTCCTGGACCACTAATGTGGACATCGTCCTCCCCAACGCACACGCAGCGGACTCAGTAGTCCGAAGAGCTAAGTCGGCGGCGGTGCGAAGCTCGTAAGCCTGGGTTGGACCCACCCTCGTGCAGCTCGGCCAGCGCCTGCGCTTGGTAGCGCTGGTAGGTGGCTATCGCATGCAAGGCGGAAGCAGCCTGGCCCGCAGCTATGTAAGCTCTAGCTCCGAGGGAGGTAGATAACTTACAGGCTTTGGATGGGAGACGAGGCGGACCCCGCCAAGAAGAGGCGCCGCGCGGATTTACCGCCATCGCGCACTCAACCTGAGGAATCGCCACATACCCCCTGGCTGTTTCACCGTCAAGAGTGGTTAGGGTGGAGGAACACGCAGCACGAGCAGAAAAAAGTGCTTTACAAGACCGCGTGAGCCTACTGTGCACCTCCGGGAAGAAGGGAACGCCCCTCTAGTCGGTCCGGCCGCGGAGCTGGGGGATAAACCATCTCCAACCCACGGCCGAAGCAGCCCGGGAAAGCACGGCTAACATGTCCGTTTCAGGATCCGTAGTGACAGCGCTCACCAGCCCGAAGGGGGCGAGCGGGTCTGGATCATCATCGGACAATGAAAGCCCACCCTCCGATGCCGCGGTGGACATCTGGTCTCCGGTGTCATCGGGCGTAAGGGCTACCATCTGTTAGACGGATCGCTTCCCCCGCCCGAAGCTTGGATGGAGCGCTTAGAGGAGCGGGAGGTCCGCGGGCCCGTGGGCGACGGATTATCTCTCGCTGAAACCCTCAGATCTGCCCGAGTGCCCGCTGCAGAGCAGGGGACAACTGGGGTGGTTCACCCTTTTGCAAAGGCTAACCGCGATCTTGCGCAACAGTCATGGCATCGCAATGACGACATGAACTGCCCGCGAGCAGCGCATTAACATGCTGGACCCCCAGACATGTAACGCAGTGCCCGCGCCCATCATCCGAGGACAGGAAACCACCGCATCCAGAAACGCACAGTCGGAGCGCCGTCCTGATAAGGACGTGCTGCACGACTGTGTTGCTCTTTCTGTGAAGTTTGCAACTTTATACGCACCGCTCTGGAGGACCGGACCCAAAGAACGCCAGGCAAGGGAGAAACCCAGCTCGACCGTCTGCCACTGCGTGTACACACTCTGGACCGGGAGAATGCTCTCGTTCGCTCAGAATCGCTGGTCACAGCAGGAGGAACCCTCATCGACTCGATCAGAAAGTCTCTGAAGCGAAAAGGATAGCGTCTGCTGGCGCCAGGTGAGCTTATATACTCAGTTGATTGCTTATGCCGCTCACCTGCGCAGGCTTGCGCTGCCAATTCATTCTTAATTGGCCCGTTCAATACTCTTTCAGACGAGTAGCTTCTGAACCGAACCTCCCAATGCGTGGATTTTACAAATCAAATCCACTTATAGTGCTGAAGTTCCCCCCGAAGGGGAACTGAAATATTCATATTCCTGTTAGTTTCATAGTTGGTTTTTGAAAAGGATTTTTTATTCCTTTATTTTCTTAACTCTTGTTATTGTGGTAAATATGATGTAAAAGGTATAAGAACATTTTTCTAGATCTTAATGCAGCTTAAATACATTATGTCCTTTGAGAAGCATGACTAATTAGCAGGAATAATTAGCAAAAAAAAAAATCAACATTTAAAATTAGAATGTTTAAATAACTTTTTAAACTCTTAAAATTCATAAAAAAATAATAAATAAATAATTAAATTAATTAATTAATTAATTAATAAAAAACATAAAATATAAATAAATACATAAATAAATAAATAAATGTTAAAAATCTGTGTATTTTATTTTTATTTTCAATCTTATTTTTTGTTTTTTATTTCTTTGGTTTTTGCATTTAAAGTTTTAGGCTTCAATTAAAACTAAAATTGGGCCAAAACCAACTGTTGGGTTAAATTGTGGTAATTAATAATAATAACAATAATAATTGTAATAATAATTCAAGATGATTGTGATAATAAATAATAATAACAACAACAACAACAACAATAATGATAATAATAATGATGATGATGATGATGATGATGATAATGATGATTATGATAATAATCAATATATGTATTTATGTATATTTTATGCATATATAATTATATATGTATTATTATATGAGTTGAAACACACTTTTTAAGAGTGGATCCCAAAGATTAATTGGTTTGTCCAAAAACAAGAAAAAAGATGAGTCTTTCATTCTTTACTCAACTTTATGTTGTTACATTAAATAATAATAACAATAATAATAATAATAATTGTTGTTGTTGTTGCTAAAGGTTGCCATTATTATTATTATTATTATTATTATTATTATTATTATTATTTAGTTTTTTATTATTGTTATTAAATACAAAATTTATTGTCAAAAGTATTTAGTGATAAAATATTTTATCCTTTTTGGTGTAACAAGATGATCTATATATGTTTTTGTCCCTTTAAAAACTGTATATTTTGCATCATTTCTTTTGTCGTTTCAAATAAGAAAGTGATCAATCTTCCTGAAGCGTCATATGAGAACATGCACTAGAGGAGCATGACAGCACTGCTGGCAATGGAAGACAGATTGACTTATATTGAGAGACAGTGAGGTGTTTATATGCATGTGTGTGTTTTCATCTGGATGATACTCACAGTATCTAGCTTTCACACCATTGACCAGATATCACACTGCACCATATTACACAGCAATTAGCATCAACACTTTATTATTATTTATCAGCGGATGCTGAAATTACACCATCCATCCCTCATATTGAGCACCAGCAGGGGCCCGGATTCAAACAAAAGCTCATAAATCTTACATATTTTAGTATGAGGTGCCGTATAGGATTTAAATCAAACTTTGCTTATCAACACATACATAAAACACGTGTATATACACCTATAAATTACTCGCATATACACCTCTACTACTGGATGTTAAAAACAACATGGATGAAACTTGTGTATATACATATAAACTTGATGCATAAATACACCCAAATACACACGCACATACATATAAACTCGATCCTCACATAAACACCCACATTAACACACGCACATACATATAAACCTGCTGCATGCAAACACACTTATACACACTCACATATACATATAAACTCGATTCTCGCATAAATACCCACATTTACATGCACATACATATAAACTCGAAGCATGCAAACACACCTATACATACTCGCATATACATATAAACTCGGTCTATGCATATACACCTTCAACAACACGCGCACATACACAAACTCACTGCATGCAAACACACCTATAACATCTCGTGCAAACATACAAAAAAAATAAATAAATAAAATTCACAGACATTTATCATATTGGTTATTGCAAAGCTTATGAAATAGAAATAATGTGATTAATAGAGGGATTAAATATGTTAAATTATGACCATATGTTATATAAAATATTAGTCTATATAAATAGACTATTCAAAATAAGAAATATTTTTATTTAAAACCTTTTAATTTAATTAGGTAATTACATACACAAATATAAATGGACAGATAGAACCCTTAAAGGACGTTCAAAAAGCAACTAGAATTATGAATATAAATGTATACTCAAACTAAACTCCTCTTTTCTAGTGCAAATGTTAATGTAGCATATAGTCTTCTTGTTTTGTTTTTTACATTTTTATAATTATTATGCTTTTTATATGTTTTTACAATGTGGGTGTCAAAATTGTAAGATTTTGGTATCATTTTGATTTGTTAATTATTCAGCATATCCAAAAAAAAAAAAAAAAAACGCTGATTAAAAGTCTCTGCTCATCATGTTGGTCAAGTTAACCCCCATGGAAAAGCTATATATATTATCTGGACACTCCTTTTGTGTTTAATAACTACTACTTATATTTTTACAGCAGCTGTCATCCAGCATTTTGGTGCATTAGCCTGTTTATTGATGACAGGAAAACCCACTTAAGTGCATTCCTGCCCCCTACTGGACATAAGTGTGTATCATAACCCTTGACGAATAGTGACACCAATAATAAAACAAACATAAACTAATATTAGACAAACATATTTTATTCAAAATGATTACTTAAGCAACTTTACATTTATTAAACCATAATAACATTTCCGAGAGTTTAATTGCATAATAAACCTTTAATTTTGCAGGAGCATTCCTTTGCATTACCTTTTTATTTATTTATTTTTTAGAATTAGCATAATCTATTTTCATAATTCAACAGATGTAATTCCTCTATTAATCACATTATTTCTGTTTCTTAAGGTTTGCAATAACCTGATTCATGACAAATAATAATCTTGTTCATTACACTCAAAGGACTTTTACGTTGAAATTAAACGACTTCCTTTTAAAGTGAAATAACTTCCTTTTACTGTGAAAATTCATGCATACACACATATGAAATCACTTGCATATATGTATATACACAACTAACTGTATATATGTTTGTGAATTTTATTTTGTATTTTTTGCACAAGTGTCATTTGGGTGTTTATGCACACATCAAGTTTATATTCTTATGTGAGAGTTTATGGGTGTATATGCATAGATCAAGTTTGTATGTATATGTGAGTGTGTATAGGTGTGTTTGCATGCAGCAAGTTTATATGTATGTGCGTGTGTTAATGTGGGTATTTATGTGAGGATCGAGTTTATATGTATGTGCGTGTGTATTTGGGTGTATTCATGCGTCAAGTTTATATGTATATACACAAGTTTCATCCATGTTGTTTTGAACATCCAGTAGTATAGGTGTATATGCGAGTAATTTATAGGTGTATATACACGTGTTTTATGTGTTGATAAGCAAAGTTTGATTTAAATCCTATACGGCACCTCATATTTTAGCATGTAATGGCATATCATGGCTTGTTATTTTACATGTAGAAATTAAATAGACTATTCCATTTAGGTGCAAAGCTCACATAAAAGGTGTGCGAATAAAGCAGCATTTCCATCTAACGAGTCAAAGAGAGATTTTAGAATGACCAAAACAACATTTCAGATGTTTTACAATGTGCTCGGCCAAAATCACATCACTTTTCTTAACGCGCATATTGGAATTTGTTCAGTAAAAGTGTTTCTACCGTAGTTTATGCTCATCTTTTCTTAACAAATAAAAAGTTTATCATACTCAGTTATAGCATATGTTTTTTATGCGCATTTTCAAAATTCATGCGCGTCTTCTTGGCCTTTCCATCAACTGATTTTTTTTTTTTATGCGCATGTCCAGTGTGTTTGTTTAAGGAGACATGGAAAACTTGGAGACATGTAGCTGGTGGTTCTCCAGAAGAAACACTGGACTATAGTACTTCCATGGGTGCTTTGATATGGTACTATGCTAATATATTATCATGTTTTACTAAAACAATAGTTTTACTAAGCCAAAAATTGGGTTAGTATAGTATATTTACACTATAAAAAATTGTATATTTAAAAAAAAAAAAAAATATATATATATATATATATATATATATATATATATATATATATATATATATATATATATATACAGTTTAAGTTCGAATTATTATTAATATTTTACCAGATATTTTTCAAGACACTTCTTTACAGCTTAAAGTGACATTTAAAGGCTTAACTAGGTTAATTAATCTAACTTGGCAGGTCAGGGTAATTAGGCAAGTTATTGTAAAACAGTGTTTTTGTAAACTATCGAAACAAAAATTGCTTAAAGGGGCTAATAATTTTGACCCAATTTTATTTTATTTTATTTTTTTAAATAAAAAACTGCTTTTATTCTAGCCAAAATAAAATAAATAAGACTTTCTCCAGAGAAAAAAAAAAAATTAGACATACTGTGAAAATTTGCTTGCTCTGTTAAACATTGATTGGGAAATATTTAAAAAAGGAAAAAATTCAAAGGGGGCTAATAATTCTGACTTCAAGTTTAGATGCAAAAATCTCTAAATGCCAATTGATATTTCCTATTTTCTATAATGACGAATAAGTTATTTCTTATTGCCTTTAAAGTGAAATAACTGAACATGAACATAGGAAAGCTGAGAAAATGTTCATTGTAAGAGAACATTTCAGATGGGTTTTTGGATCTGAACTCTTCATATATATATATATATATATATATATATATATATATATATATATATATATATATATATACATACAACAGTTCTGTCTGGATACTGAATCTGATTGGCTGATAGCTGGGATAAATTTAAATAATATCTGCATTCATACAGCCTCTTTACCCTTTGTGTATTACTTCGCAATCACAATCTCGCCCTGTTATTTACTTGTTTATTTTATTTTTTGGCTTCTGTTTTTGTCCAGCCCACTTTTTGGAACCGTTCTAAAGATGAAATGCAGCCATAACTGCGATCTGCAGAAATGTATATAGTGCTACATTTTCAGAATGAACCTAACAATCGCTTTTTACTGTCTGTATTTAAAGTCTTCTTTTCAACTTCGCAAATAATATTCATATATGCAGGTATTTAATAACTAATATATTTAAAATGTCAAACAATTGACAGTCAATGTTGTTTTATTGTTGATTTTAAAAGCACATCATTTTGAAGAAACCTATTTTGAGCCACCTCTAAAATGACTCTTCTTCACGATTGACTCAGAAATGCATTTCATTATATTTGCCATTGTTAAATCCACAGTGACCAGCAGCACATTCAGGTAATGTGTTTTTTTTATTATTATTATTATTATTATTATTTTATCAACTCTTTTGTTCCCTGGGAATTGAACATAAACTGCAACCTTTGTGTTGTTAATGCAGAATTAGTACATTATGTAAGTAAATGGGTTTGTCAGTTTTTTTCTTTACATTCACACCAATGTTTTGAGCTTCGAATAGATAACAGTGATAGGATTGCGTATAAAAAAAGCCAAGGATAACAAAGATGTAATGAACCTTTAACTGTGTGTGTATCAAGGAAAAGAAAGGGGCTGTTTTCACATGGACAGGTTATGCATGTAAATGTTTAGTACTGTTCTTTTTGCTGAATACAGTTCTCCAGGGTCATGTTTTACTTCATAATGCTGCTGATCCAAGGCTTTACAGTACGCAGACATGGCATTTTGTTGCATTGTTTCTGTTTATTCTTACAGACAATAAGGATTCTTTACAAGCTCTAATTGATGATTTGTTCTTCCAATTTCCATATGCTACATAAATAGATTGGCTAGATAAATAAACTCCATTTCAAAATGGAAAGCCTTCCGAGATGTGTAGTATAAGGATGTTTTCAAGATGTTGATTGTGACTTTTTTGCGTGATTGCGTTATTACTGATGTGTATATTCCATATTATGTGTGAAATTGCTTGTTTTCTTTGTTTGTTTTTTTATCACATGACGCCCAGCACTCCTTCATAGATGTTTTCTCAACATTACAGTATGCATGGCTGGCAAATGTGAGCATATTGCGTCCATGTTGTTCCCTATTTTCATGCACATGTTGCACATGTCCATTTGCAATAGCGAACTTGAGCACACAAAGCACAATGGGTCCTATTATTCACCTGGGGCTTGTTTCAGTAAAGAGGTTCAACCAACTCAGAGTTGAAACTTGAACTCTGAGTTGACTTACCGAGAGATTAAAAACTCAAGGGTATTCGGTTTCAGAATAGTTGATCTGAATTAGGTCAATCAACTTTAAGTAGACCAACTCAGAGTTAAGCGCGCACACCGCGACTATAAAAAGGCATTATCAATGGAGCACATATATTGTGAGCCATCATGGCTGTCAGGAGTATGGGGGTGGATGGAGAGGAGGCGAGGACCCAAATGCAGAAAATGAAGGGTTTATTAAGAAATAAAACAAAAACAAAACTCAAATCTCCCCATGTGGGGAAAAACACAACATTATACTACACACTCAACTAGACTTGGCATGACACTACTTTAAAGCACTGTTGTAGAACAGATATCAAAGACCTCATACAACAGAGTAAGGAAACATTTATCAACTGACCAGCACAGAACAGAGCACACTAGGAGAATAAATAGGAAAGACAAACCAATAAACAGACAGTCAGACAGGTGAAAATAATAATTACAAACAAGATAAGGTGGGTGGGACAAGACAATAGACGGGGGAGCGCATGACAAGACAAGCCATGCGCTCACATACAACAGGACAAAAACATGCAGCCAATGAGAGAACTCATTAACCGCATGTTCATGACAACACAAACACAACACTGAAGCACACGACAAAAGCACGTGACCACAATGTAAACACAGAGCCACATGCTTTGACAACAGACGCAAGACACGAGCACACGATGAATGAAAACTTTTACCGTGCGCTCACACACGCAGCATGCATGCTTTATCCCAGCGCTGACCAAAACCGAAACCAACGAGACTGGGACGCTAGGAATGAAACACCACGCTGCAGACAGACGAAAACACAAACACGAGTACAAGAGCGCGCGCGTCCGAGGGACGCAGAGCCCGTGCGGCCGCCTCAAGCGGGAGCGCGCATACTCTGCGTACACTCACGACGGCGCGCACACAGAGACAGAAACAGGACCAGACAGGGCTAGTGTCCGAGCTCTGCCACCAAAACAAGAATTTACAAGACCAGTGGCAGAACCCTGACACATGGCAACATCTGAAAAAAAGAGATCCGCATTTCTGTCTCCGGATTTGAACTTGATGTCCTCATGCAAAAGATAGCAAATTTAAACATATATTGAAAAAAGTAACACCACTGCATCAGTGAAACAGTTAGCGTGGGAAAACAGCTGCTCAAGTTAAAGCGTAAGTTTACATTTAAAGTATTTAAAAAATTGAGTAAAAATAAAATAAGCAATGTAATGTGTGACGTTTATAGACTTTTCACTTGATAAATTGGGGAATCGGTTGTAGTTTTGAAGTTATTTCATGTGTAAATTGCATGAAAACATACGATAGGCTACTGCATAGATTCTACAACAAATTTGACAAAACAAGAATGCATATACTTTAGCTTAATGTTTAGTGGAAATGTTTAATTTAAGGTTCCCACTTTTACACATGTTGATCAGTTTAAGATAACATTTCTAAAATTGAGTTTTTGATAGATTTAAAAGTGTAAAAGTCTGCCTTTTTTATTGATCAAGTGATAGAGGTTGATATGACATTTAGAATGTAAGCAGTACTAAAAAAAAATAGTTTTTAGAACGAGTAATAATCCCATTCATCTAGTTACAGTACATGTCCCTGTCGAAGGTCAGCAAATTAAAAAGGACAAGCCATTCACGGGCGGGACATTGTTCTTTGTGTGACTGAAATGTAGGCAATAGCTATGTTTCCATCCAAAAATGTTAATTCTAGTCATGTGCAAAACTGGAATAATGCATAAAAGATGAGAATAAAGCAACGTTTCCAACAAATCATGAAAACAAAATCGTCACTTTCTGATTACGCCAAACATTAACAGTTAAAACAGAATTTACTGTGGTAGAAGAAGCTGTGTGAATCTTTCCTTTATTTAATAAATGACTTTCACCTCAGAGGACAATGCCAACACACATCGAACACGTAGTGGTGTTTGAAGCCATGAGACGTGAAGAACAGATGCTCTTGACACACTCCAGACGCTCTGGAGGTCATTATTAATATAATAATAATATAAAAACAAGATGTTCTGCAGTGTGCTCAGCCTGCTGGTTTTTCCATTCACACACATTTTCGTCATCATCTCTTATAACAAACCTATTTTTAATGCACATACTGGAAATTGTGCGTGCGTTTCCATCGTAGTTTATGCGTATCTTTTCTTATCGAATAATAAGTTTATCCTACACAGTTATGCACATGTTTTTATGCGTATTTTCAAAAGTTATGCACATCTTGCCATTTCCATCAACCTTTTTTTTTGCCCATAACCAAAATGCGCATGGTGGGAAACGTGAATGGAAACGTAAGGCTAAGGTGAGAAATACAGCTTCGTCTTTTAAAAAGGGGAAGAGACCGACAGAAACTCAAAGTTTAGAGAATAAAACCTGCTCATGACCAGGTTAGGTTCACAAAGTTAACACTGTAACTGACTCTGAGTTAAAGTTCCCTCTCTTTTAGAAACAGGCTTGACTTATCCTGCTTTATCGAGTTTGACAAACCTGTCATTTTGAAAGGGAAAACCCAGAGTTTTTCTCATTTTAGGGTTAACATATTCTGAGTTATCACTTAACCTCCTTTCTGAAACGGGGCCCTGGAGCAATAAGGCGCAAGAAGTGTTTGGTTTAAGTTGTTGCTATTTTCAAACCAGCTCAAATCATAATTTTCATGTTTCACACCATGTTGTTTAAATAGCAAATCTATTTGCACCACTTTGTGGACTCATGGGTGCGCTGATCTAAAATAGAGGTGTGTTAAGGCGCATTGTTGGCGCCAATTGACACATTCCTGCTCAGAGTGCGTTAGTTATACACGTATGTGGATTCAAACGCTTATACATTGTTTAATACACACAGGATGTACAGCAATACACATATCTTTACTTATGAAAAAAATATTATACTCTACATAAATATATAAAAAAAACCTACCTCAATGTCTTCTTCATGTCTCCATGTCTTTTTCCAGTTCATTCATGATAATTTGCATTTGCATAATGATATTTTTAATAGCAGCATTATTTAGTACATGCATATTTATATTTGTTTTTTAAGAAAATCTTAGGTTTGTCCACCTGTCGTGTTTTGGAGACGTATGCATCACCATTTGGGGCATAAGAATAGGAGATGAGTTTTTTGTCCACACTTCATTATTATTGTTCATTTATTTGTTTGCTGGAAATTAGAACTGAATTTAGAAATAGTTTTAAAACAAATCTTTGTGCTTAACAAATGAAATTAAAAATGTATGCTAATGGATGTCTTCAGGGGAGTGTGTACAACACCATTTCCTTACTCCACTCCAATGTAAAGGAGTAAAAGTAAAGGAGTAAATAGAAAAAGAAAGTAAAGAGAGCAAATGGAATAAGCTTGTTCTTTATCCTCACACTTCAGATGTTCTATTTAATTGTTTTCTTGCTAGTGAAGCATACAGTTTTTCCACTTACAAAGTCCACCATGTAAATAGCAAATGCACCTTGGCATGACGCAACTGACTCTTAAAGGGAATGAGAGATGAGACTTATTGGTTTACTGCACATCATGCTAAAAGTCCATTTGGACTCGTCCTTAATGCTTTTGCAAAATGCGCTTTAGACTTTGCGCCTAGATCAATAAAATAGAGCCCAATATATGTGAACGGCCACTACAAGTAGTTGTGTTCACATTTGCTATAATGAAATAGGAAAATGTTGATATTGTCTTTCTTCTTTTTGCCGCTCTGTTTTTAGTGTATGACCGCAGTTTGTGAATAAGCCGCCAGGGGGCGCAAAGGGACGGGATGCGAACAGACAGAAATAGCCTATACAGCAGCTTTAAATATGCTACTGTGCTTGTAAATGAGATTAAACAATAAGTCAAAGCATTATGATTTCTTCATTAATCATTTAAAAATTTTTAACACGCTTTATTGTAAACTTTTTAAGTGCAAAGAGGATTCGCTTTTGGAAAATAGAATTGAAGACATAAAAGACAACTAAAATGAAAGCACAAACATTCAGTACAAATAAGTAGTCTTAAATAAATAATAAAATAAATGAAGCAGTCTTTAGCCTAAATATAGAGAGATGTTCAGTTAAGCTCTAACACAATAATATTGTTGTTGTTTTTATCAAATCAGCTCTCCGTGTCGTGGTTTTTTTTATCCGTTTCACCAGCATTCTTATTGATGATACAAACACACGCTTTGTGGCTGATCTATATTGAATGGATAACAATGCTGTTTCTGGAACTTAAAATGTAATGGAAATTAAATAATTTTCAACATTTCTGAAAACTACATGTTATTTATTTACACAGCCATAGTTAAAAAAATAATAGTAATGCTAGTAATAGTCACATTAGTAATACCAAAATTTAAAAAAATAACATTTAATCAAAATAACCCAATGAATTGGGTTAAATTGTTGGGAATGTGATATAATCACCTATAGTTGGGTTATATGTTGGGGTATTTTTAACCCAATTATTTTAACAAAGCACTGTACTGTCAGGCATCTAAAATCTAAAAATTATTATAATATACATTTTTAACCAACGTTCTTAGTCTGTATTTCTACAACACAGTCCATGATGCTTGTGCATATATAGTAGCTATACACTATAGCCACCTTGAATTTCAGCACTTTATAATCATAATGCATAATCACTATCAAATAAATGGTTTATCAGTGAGTAACATTGGCTTTGCAGCTCATCATGGGGCTTTGTTTCAGCAGGTCAGAAGGAGGTAAACGCCACGGGCAGGTCATTCACGGTCAGGAGCAGCGTTCACCTGAAGGTGGACAGAAAGGATGATGGAGCTGCGTACACCTGTGTGGTGGAGCACGTCACGCTGGGCTCTTTACCGCACCAGGTCACAGAAGTGCTGGAGGTCCACTGTGAGTCACGCTTTTGGACTTTTGTTTGACAGAAAAAAGCTTTGAGATCAGCTCAAATGGGACGTTCACTAGTGTTTTTTTTTTTTTTTTTTTTTTTTTGGATGATAACTGCAATTTAGTTTTGCAGAAGTGTAGTTGTTGCTCAGTTACAAGTTTATGTATAGTAATAGTGTAACTTTTGTGTTAACGCATAACTTTTTTTTAATGTTATTAGTTGAAAAGGTTTGATTGTATAACGTATTAATAAATGTGTAATGAATATTTGTTGTGTCTTCTAATTGTTTTTATTGTGATTTTGTTTGTTTTGTACTGCTTTTTTATTTTGATTTTGCCTTGTGGTTTTGTTTTGTTTTTTGTTAATATTTTTTGTTTTGTTTTTGGTTGTTTTACTCTTGTTGTGTATTGCTTTTTTGTCTTATTCGTTTTGGGTTTTGTTCTGCTTTTGTCCTTTGTTTTGCTTTGATTTGCAATTTTGTTTGTTCTTTCATTTTTGTGAATATTTTTGTTTTGTTGTTTTTTTTTTATTTTGTCTTGTTCTGTATTCTGATTTGATTTGGTTATAAATGTGTATTTGTTTTGTGTTGTTTTGGTTCTTTTGTTTTTGTTGTTGTTGTTTTTTTTTTTTTTGTATTGTGTTTTGTTTCTAATTGTCTTGGGTTTTATGCTTGTTGTGTCTTATGTTTTTGTGTTAATTTTGCCTTATGTTTTTTTTTTTTTTGTCTTTGGTTGTTTAATTCTTGTTGTTTATTTCATTTTTTTATCTTATTCGTTTTGGGTTTTGTTTTGTTTTTGTCCTATGTTTTGATTTGCTCTGATTTGCTTTGTTTGTTTGTTTTAATTGATTGATTGACTTTGTCTTTCATTTTTGTGAATTGTTTTGGTTTTGTCTTACTTTTGTCTTTGGTTTGTTTTTTTGTCTTAAATGTTTACCGAATTTGTTTTGTGCTGTTGTCTGTTTCTTTTTCTTGTGTTTTTGTTGTTTTTCTTTTGTTTTGTTTTTGATTGTCTTGGACTTTATGTTTGTTTTGTCTTATGTTTTTCTTAATTTTGCCTCATGGTATTGTTTTTTTTTTTTTTTTTTGTTAATTTTGTCTTATGTGTTTTGGGTTTTGTTTTGCTTATTTTCTTTGTTTTGCTTTGATTTGTATTGTTGTTTGTTTGTGTGTTTGTTTCATTTTATCTTTCATTTTTGTTAAATGTTTTGGTTTTGTCTTTTACTTTTGTTTTGTTGTTTTCTGTTTTGATTTGGTTACGTCTTTAATGTGTACTGAATTATTTCTGTGTTGTTGTGGTTCTTGTGTTTTTGTTGTTGTTTTGCTTTGCTTTGTTGTTTTTATTATCTTGGGTTTTATGTTTGTTGTGGCTTATGTTTTTTATAATTTTGTCAAATGTTTGTGTTTTGTTTTTTGCTAAATATATATATATATATATATATATATATATATATATATATATATATATATATATATATATATACACACATATTTGTTGTATATTTGTTTTGCTGTTTGATGTTTCATTTTGTCTTTAATTTTTGTCAATTATTTTGGTCTTGTATTTTGCTTTTGTCTCGTGTTGTTTTCTGTTTTGATTTGGTTATGCCTTTAATGTTTATTAAATTTGCTTTGTGTTGTTGTGGTTCTTTTACTCTTGTGTATTTGTTGTTGTTGCTGCTGTTTTTGTATCGTTTTTTTTTTTTTTTTTTTTTTGATTGTCTTGGATTTTATGTTTGTTGTGTCTTTTGTTTTGTCTTTGGTTGTTTAACTCTTGTTTTTTATTTATTTATTGTTTTTGTCTCTTTCGTTTTTTTTTTTTTTTTTTTTTTTTTTTTTTGCTTTGGTCCTTTGTTTTGCTTCGATTTGTTTGTATATTTGTTTCATTTTGTTTTTCATTTTTGTGAATTGTTTTGGTTTTGTCTTTTTTGTCTTGTGTTGTTTTCTGTTTTGACTTGATTATGTCCTTAATGTGTACTGAATTTGTTTTGTGTTGTTGTTTGGTTCTTTTTTTCTTGTGTTTTTATTTTGTTTTGCTTGTCTATTGTAATTTTTTGTATTTTTGTGACGTTTTGTTGTTAATGACCTTTTGTCTTGCAATTTTGTTTAATTTCTCTTTGTTCAATGTTATGTTTTTCTTTGATCATGTCATGCTGTTTTGCTTTGCTTTGCTTTGCTTTGTTTTGTTTTGTTTTGTTTGTTTTGGTCATGTGATTTTCATTTGATTATTTTTATTTCTTTATTTCATGTCTTTTTTCTTGTCATATTTTGTGTTTTGGTTACGTTCTTGTGTTTTTTGGTTTTGTCGTTTTGGTTTTGTCATTGCAGATCCTCCTCAGGTAAAGATTGTGCACTCAGTAATTGTACCTCAGGAAGGACAGTACTTCAAACTGGAGTGTATGTCCAAAGGCAACCCACTGTGAGTGCCGCTTTCTTTTAATCACTTATATGAACATTGTTTGAGTATGGTTTGTCTTATGAAGCTGAACTTGCAGAATCCTCACGTCTCAGGGTGGCCCTTATCTGCATGCAGAGAGCAAAAAAAGCAATAATACTAAATCAGATTGTGGTATTTGGGAGATATTTGGTGAGTCATATAATTGTCTAGAGACTGTAGTAACTCTTTTAGCGTGACCTTTCTGAGGTAGAGGACAAAACTGTTAAATGAAGCTCAAGCTGGAATGATAATAAAATGAAAGACAAATATTTTTTCACCATCAGGCTACTAAACCTAAAGCTATTTTATGATGAATATTTACAATGGATGTTCACATTACAAGCTTTCTTGTCTTTAAAAATTAGGTGCAACATGTTTTTTTTTTTAAATTTTTTTTTGAGTATTTAATAAAAAAATTTGTTTATATTAAAATATCTAAAGTTTTCAAAATCTAAATTTTACCACACGTTTGTTGTTGTTTTTTTCTGAGCAAAAATAATCATTATCCAATTTACCTTTACAATAGTTTACAATAGACACCAACTTAAATTTAATCTATTGTAGTGTTGAGATCTTGTCATAAAAGTCCTTGTCAGACCTCATGAACTGTCATTTACAATATTTACACTATTTTCCGAGCCACTTAATTTTACCAGTAATTTACCAGTTTATTTTTTTCAGTAAGTTTAAAACCCCCTCAATTTTGCATGATCCCTTATTATTTTATTTATTTTGCAGGTCAGAAGAACTATTTTTATAATGAATGACAATAAACAACATATTTTCATCCACATTTTATTTGAAAAGCTATTTAAAACAATGTATTGTTTGTTTTTAATTATTTTTATGCACGTTCTAAATTAAACCATTTTGATTACTACACTGTAATTTGACATGGCGTGGACACCAACACGGGACTCTGGATTCTCTGCATCTACAATTTATAGTTATGTGTTTTAGTACAATGTAATTTTTGGTTTTGTTCTGCAAACAAATGTTGACATTTCTTCTAAATTCAAAATACAAATGTTGTAATTAAGAGCATGAAATGACAATTAATCAAAACAACAATAAAGGTGCCATGTTTTCAGACATTCGATTTTTTTAACAGTGAATTTATATTTGGAGACAACACAAAGTTAAGGAAAACAACTGTGGATTTTTGTTACAATTAGTGAAAATATATATATATATATATTTTTAACAAATGTTATGTCTTTCTTTTCTTTTTAATTCCCCTAAAACATGTTTTACCACTTTTTAATCTGTTTTTAATCATTTTAAATTATTTTTATTGTTTCTTTTATTCTTGTTTATGTAAAGCACTTTGAATTACCATTGTGTATGAAATATGCTATATAAATACGCTTGCCTTGTCTTCTACCAGTTGTCATTTTCCTTAATAATTGTTTAAATGGCAATATTTTTATTTGAGATTTGGAATATGTCAGTAATCCTTTATAGATTAAAACAAATATTAACAATTTACTCAAATCCATAGCTCATAAATACAGTAAATCCACACTTTCGGAAATAAAGATATGCGAGCTGTCACTGAGGTGGTACCTTTTGAAAAGGTACAAACTTGTATAACGGGTACATATCAGTACCTAAAAAGTACAAAAGTGAGACTCTTAAAATCTTTAGGTACTAATATATACTTTTTAGGTACCCTTTAAGTACAAATGTGTACCTTTTGAAAAGGTACCACCCCAGTGACAGTTCATGTACCTTTATTTTGAGAGTGCAGAGAAATTTTACAACATATCAAGTGCTCTATTAATATATTAATGCATTTTTCTTGCAGTTGAAGACAAAAATGTTATTATTTTTTAAATATTTCCCAAATACTGTTTAATGGAGAGAATTTTTTTTAACAATTTTTAAACATAATAGTTTTAATAATTATTTCTACTAATTTCTAACTTTTTTATTTTCGCAATGATGTACATACTGTAATATTTTACTAGTTATTTTGCAGGATATTCCTCTTAAAGAGCATTTTAAAGAATTACTAGGATAATTAGGCATTAAGTCGTTGGACAAAAGATATTTCAATCAAAATGTAGTATCTTAAGGGGACCAATACTATTGACCTTAAAAATAAAAAATAAAAATAAAAGCCACTTTTATTCGAGCCAAACTAAATAAGACTCTAGAAGAAATCTCCAGAATCTCCAGAAGAAAAAAAAATAATATGGGAAATACTCAACTGAAAAACAAATAATAATGATAATAATAATAATAATAATAATAATACAGGGCTATAATGTTGCCTTTAAATGTATGTAAAAAGACATTACACCACATTTTAGGATTTTTAAACCTGTACTTTCCTACATCCTTCATCCATGCCTCTATTGTTTTTTTCAGGCCTGAGCCAGTAATGTGGACAAAAGATGGAGGTGAGCTTCCAGACATAGAGCGAATGATCGTAGAGGGCAGAGATCTGATCATCACCACACTGAACAAAACAGACAACGGCACATATCGCTGTGAGGCCAGCAATCACCTCGGCACAAACAGAGATGAGTTTGTGCTCTATGTCTATGGTAAGAACCCCTGGGCGACAGTAAATCCATTTTATTAATATTACTATTATTCTTTTTTATGTTCTCATGTCTTTTCATTGTTAGTTTGATTTTGAACGTTTATGTTATTATCCATCGTAATTTACATCAATACACACATCCCTGCTCATTAAAGAAATGAGATAGAGATTTAGATTTTAATAGAAATTATTTTAGGTTAAATAGACTACTCTGCTTTTGTGGAAATAGACTTATTTTATAACTCTTCTAAAGGTAAACAGTTGAGTTTACTATTTTTTTAAATACACTCAGTCAGTTTTTAGGTCTTGCGGGAGCACTTTTAGCTTAGCTTAGCATAGATCATTGAATCAGATTAGACCATTAGCATCTAGGTCAAAAATACCTAAAGACATCAATAATTTTCCTACTTACAGATTGACCTTTATGTAGTTACACTACAATGTGTATAAAGACTGATGGAAAATGAAAAGTTGCTATTTTCTAGTTTGATATGTCTACTATACTCTCCTTTCTGTGTATTTATTAATAAAAATATTAATAGAAAAAATATTTATATATATATATATATATATATATATATATATATATATATATATTTAGTTTAACAATGATTTTACATTTGGTTTGTTCAATTTCTGTACTAGAACTCTATTATGTCCAGTACGGTAAGGTACAGGTCGGTATGGGTCACCTTTATCAGGCATGCGTTGCATTTCTACTGCTAAAAGGATGCCTATGGTACTTTTCGGTGGGCGTGGTGTATAACAGAAATTTCTCACTTAAGGAAATGTCAAAACAAAGCTGTAGGGATTGTTCACATATTGTATGAGAAGCACTTCTCACAAAACATAAAGATGCATCTAACTTCTCACATAAAGATGCATGCTTTATACACATAATTACTTGTTTATAAATGTTGATTTCTAACTTTTCCATGAACATAATTTGATTATAACTGCAGATCAATGATAGGGCGAAATAGTCTACTGTAACATACTGTTTGCGATTATATAAAATAAATAAATAAATGCAGCATGTATGAACACATACAGACCCTTACAGTCTCCAATATAGAATAAATTACGGAAAAACTACACACAGCATACAGCTAGTCCTTATTTGGGTTCAAAAACAACAAGCAACATATAACCCAGTCAGTGTAAACCTCTCATCTGCATTGTTAATCTTCAGCAGCACATGTAACCTCTTGTTTGAAAGTAATTCTGTCATAATCCATCCATAATCCATCGTACTACTCAGTGGAAAAAAGCCATTAGACTACCCAGAAAACCCAGTCGATTTGAATGTTATTATTTGTTTGAATGGGCGTTATCAGTGGTTATTAGTTGATAGATATGGGCCAGTAGGGGCCTTCTGCACCTACTGGTAGACTTAAAAGACTGTTATCATTCATCCACATGATTAATCAGCTAGATCACAAATGGCTGCGGCCAGAAGTTAACGAGAATTATTTATATTATTTATTAAATTTTACATTAATAGTATTTTATTAATGTTTTCCCCTACCCCAACCCTAAATTCATCACAGTCATGTAAAAAACAGATCTGCAGTCCTCTCTATTATACTAGTATAGCTGGATGGATGATAAAAACCTGAATTCCCCTCCTCAACCGCCCTCCACCCCCATCCACTGTTCACTTTCTTCCGCAACTTCCCAACACTCTTTACTTTCGTCCGCGACAACCCCCGACTCTTCACCTTCATCCTTCGTCCGCGACACCCCTCCGCCATCCAACGACCTAATGCAAGTGCAATTCTTGTGTAAGCTGCTGGTTACATTGGTCAAACTTCAGGAAGTTAGCCAATATTCAAGTGCTGCACTCTTTGGTCATTTTTGAGTGAGATGCTAATGGTCTAATCCGATGTAATGATCTATGCTAAGCTAAGTTAAAGTGTTCCAGGCAGCAAGAAGATTGTTTGAATAGATTCAGAAATGGTGAAACTCAACTGTTTAACTCTAAAGGATTTGCAAAATGAGCCTATTTGCTAAAAAGGTTGAGTTTTCTTTTAATGAAAAAAATTGGTAATTATTTGCTTTCAGCTGGTGGCATGAAAAAAAATCGATAAACCGTAATGGAATGTCCCAAAAAACACTCGAAATGGTGTTACTTTAGGGTTTCATTAGTTATTGTTTATGTATTTAATACTGAACAATATATTTATCATAGCATTTATTTATCTTTGTTAATGTTTGTTGTTTACTAAAAATATAAAGTATTTACGATGAATAAGTGCTGTGGAACTATTGTTCGTTCTTAGTTACATTAACAACTTTCATGGAACTTCAAATGCATTGCTTCAATGGTTAAAATGTGATGCTTTGTTATGTTTTTATGATATTTGTGGTGGAAACCATTAGAACTTCTGTGATCATTTCTATTGTAGTTTTTTTGTCAGCAGGGATTTACACCCAGTAAACCCGTCATGGCCTAGTTTTACTAGTGTTTTTGTGTGAAAACTGCTGGAGGTTGCAGTATTCGCCACCAAAGTGAGATGAAGCCAGAAATGATAAGTTGGTTCTCCGAATCAGAAAGTAAAGCAAGAGAAGAGCACACAATTAAGGGTCCACTGCTAATGCGGATAACATTTGTCAAGCTAAAATTGGAAGGGAGATACAGAGCGCCTGGGACAGAGACAGATTTGTAGCATTGCTTTTTAATGGGCCCAACAGCCATCTTTGAGAAAAATCATACTTTGTGGGTTTGTACTAAAAACAAAGATGTGGGATTTGTCTCAACAGGAGGGTTTTTTTATCGACGGACACCTTTTGAAAGTCAAGCCCACAGCACTCCATGACTTTCCGATGGCCTAGATTCATTTGGACACATTACAAAAGCCAAAAAAACACACAAAGATCTATTTTACTAGTGTAGATGGCAGTTTAGCAAGATAAATCTGTATTAGAGAAAATAGTGTAATGTTAGCATGATGTTATTTTAAAAACATGCTAACAAAATTGTTTATTGATTTATTTCAGAATTTACAGATACTTCTCAATGGCTACCATGGCTACTATGTTAAAACTTTCAACATAGACTCATTCTAACAACAAAGCCCTATATACATTTCTGGAGATCGCAAAGTATGTAGCCAGAGGAACCTATGGCCGCATTTCCTGTACAGGGCAGTATGATGTTGTTCCTTTACACGCTTACTAGCTGACCGCTTACCTCCATGTGGATGGCTTTTCCGATGTTACCTGTTTGTCCAGAGGCTCGCCACGTATGTTGGCGGACTTGTGATGTGGAGTAGAGTTGACCGAGATTACTAAGAATAGTTCCAGAAAGTCTGCACCAATAGCCTAGTGGTTAGTGCGTCGACACATGGCACCAAGGTGCCTGCAGCGACCCGAGTTCGATTCCCGTCTCGAGGTCCTTTACTGATCCTTCCCCTATCTCTGCTCCCCACACTTTCCTGTCTCTATATTTCCACTGTCCTATCAATAAAGGTGAAAACCCCTAAAAAAAAAAAGAATAGTTCCAGAAAGCAGATAAAACAAAAACAAAAGCCAAAAATTAAAATAAGCAAGTAAATAACAGGGTGAGAATGTGGTCAAATCTGAAAATGTGGTAAAAGTCAGCCTACTGTGAGGGCTTTTCTGTTTCTGGATTGCTTTTCAAAACACTGCCGGGTGGGTTTAGGGAAGGAGGGTGGGTCAGTCAATCGGTCAGTCAGTCAGGCGACAGCGGTCTCTGGTCAATTTAGGCATGAATGGCACTCACAAGAGAAATTTAAGATCTAAAAAAGCTTATACACAGCGGCCTCTGGTGGATTCGTGAAAGCATAAACTGCAAAAAACATACCTCCTGGGATGTATTTGGCACTCTTCAGAAGTGTATATAGAGGTAAGTATTTCGAATGAGCCTGGGCTGATAACTTTAGTTATGAACTATTTGTTTTTTTGTTTTTTTTTACAGTTTATTTGTTCTGAAATAAATGGTTATATTAAAATAAGACAATCATACTATATATTACAAAAAGGCCAGAGGAAAAAAAAATGTTTAACTAATGTGTTTGTGCAAAGTTGCAAACATTTACTAAACATAATTAAAGACTGAACTCTTAATTCGTCTATATTTCTATAAATGCAACTGATAAAAGTCAGTGCTAAAGATGAGGGTTATTTTAATAAAACCTTTAAAAAAATTTAAAAAGATATTTAGAGATTTAAAAAAATAATAATAAACAATGTATAAATAAACTTTTTTTAAGAACATTAATGTACACACGTTTGTTGATAACTATAAATGTTGCCTTAAAACGGGGTTAAAAGGGAATGTAAAGCCAACATTAAGCATTCAGCCCCAGTTTTTTCGAACGGAATTATTATTATTATCATTATTATTATTATTATTATTATTATTATTATTATTATTATTATTATTATTATTATTATTTTTATTATTATTATTATATGTTATTATTATTATTATTATTATTATTATTTTTTTTTTATTATTATTATTATATGTTATTATTATTATTATTATTATTATTATTATTGTTTATTCATTCATTTATTTCCTTTTCAGCTTAGTCCCTTATTATTATTATTATTATTATTATTATTATTATTATTTTATTATCATTGATATTATTATTATTCATTCATTTTCAGCTTAGTCCCTTATTATTATTATTATTGATGTTTATTATTATTATTATTATTATTATTATTAATTATTATTATTATTAATTATTAATATTAAAGTTAGTCCAAATGTAAAGTAAGTTCTACTAATGTAAAGGCACGATAATAAGAATAATAACCATAAATATAAAGGTAATTATAATTGTGTCCACACTCACAAACGATAATAATCTGATTGTTTTGACCTCATTGCATTTCGAGCGCATAATCAGATATGGAATTTAGCAAATTGGCAAAAAAGCCAGAGACTTTTATTTTTATACTTCGATTTACTAGGCTGGCTTACACAACATTTACAATTTTACCATTCCCTCCCATGGTACAGCCAATTGTTTTTTTTTTTTTTTGGTCCTACTTTATATTAAGTGGCCTTAACTAATATGTACTTACACAGGAGTTAATAGTTCGTTACAATGTACTTGTGTAAATACATGTATTTATTGTGTACTTATGCTCGATTAAATACATGTATGTAATTACATCTGTAACTAACTTCTGTAATTACATTTGTAAACACATTGCTGACCATTCCCTACACCTTAACCCACCCTTAAACCCACCCACACCACCAAACATGTCCATAACCCAGCCCCAATCCCAGTTCAAGAGCACCACAAGTGTTCTCAAATACATTATAAACACAGTAAGTACATTGTATTTATTTTTTTGATGCAAGTACATAGTAGTTAAGGACAATTAATATAAAGTGGGACAGTTTTTTGTTTTTTTTTTAAATAAGATTATCTTTTAATAATCTTTAAATTTTCATGTCTTTAGCTTTAAATTGTGCAGGCCCTTTCAATGAATTTCTGACTGGCTGTCAGTGTTGTAATATTTATTAGCTAGGGAATAAATTGTGCTGAAAGTGATCTCAATGATATTGTTTCTTTACATACGTATTATTTATCATCAATTTTTGGTTGTGGTCTTAGTTTCAGAACGATTTTTAAAATGATATATTTATCTGTATTTTTATAGTTATCGTGCTTGGTGTGAATGGTATTTTTATTGTAATATTGTATTTAAATAACCTTGAGAAAATCTTTATAGAACATTCTTATTAATTGGGTGACTATTAAAGACTGACCTGGCTAAATAGTCAAGCGTTGACCTCCAGTTTTTATTTTTTTATATATATTTTTTTTAAATGAGAGGAAGCAAGTGACAGAGGTGTGGATAAGAGAGAAAAAGGGAGAATCCCATTTACATGACTCATTACCTCTGCTTCTAATTCATCTAGATGTCTGCCTTCACCCGGCTGATATTTATTAAGCCCTTCCTCTCAGGATGAGTTGTCCGACTCGCTCCTGAATGAACCTAATTTGCTAATGGTACGACTGCCAAGTGGCAATAAATGTCAGTTGAAATCACACAGTCTCTATTCATCTACAGTTACCATTTGAATGTCCATTTATTAATGTGTCTGCAAGTAGGTACCCTTTATTTTTTTATTTTTATCTGAGAACAAATGGGAATGGAAATTTCTGGTGTTTAGGAAAGGCAATAAATACAAAGTAATATTTTGAATGTGCTATTAAAGATTAATTAGTTTTGTTTAAGTTAGTCTTAGAAGTGGGTATCAAAGGGAAATTAATGAATTGAATTATGATTGTACCAAACGATTTTGGTTCCTTAATGAGTCATTTAATTATTAATGTAGTCAAACCACTTGTGCAAAAGAAGTCTGTTTAATAAGGATTTAAAAGTGCTTAAATGCTTTAAAAAAGATGTACCTGTAGATCATATGGTACACGTAAGGGATAATCAATGAATTGCTATGTGTTAAAGGATGTTAAATGCTAAGGAGGTAACTTTACCCAGACAAGTTAAATAGCTTAGTTATTTGCACCCCCATCTCCTAGTGCCTGTTTTGAAAAAGATAGAGCATGTAAAATATACTATAGAAAAATCTGAAAAAACGACAGATTTAACTATTTTGATGAGAGAAAGTTCCACAATTCCAGTATTGATCGATTTAATTAAAAAAAAACAACAAACACCATGCTATTTAAAGGTGTTGTATCCAGGACTTAATTTGTGCCGTAAAACGCCAGATCTGGCACCTCTGAAATCGGATCCGGCACCTCATTTTACCAATCCCCCTCCTCAACCGCCCTCCTCCCCTGTTCGCTGTTTGCTTCCACTTTCTTATGCGACTCCCCAACCCTCTTCACCTTCGTCCGCGACACCCCTCCGCCATTCAACACCCCGCATTCTCCCCACAGCTTCTCAGGGCTTGACATTAACACCCGCCAGCCAGCCAAATACGGGTAAATTTCCGCTGTGGCGGGTTATACAGAGACCCCCACTAGCCACTTTGGCTGGTTAAAATTAATTTTTGAGTTGCCAGAGCTGCCTCGTCCCTAAAGATTAGAGTTTTAGTTTAAGACCATTTGTCAATATGCGTGCAAATGTGCTTTTAGAACCGAGAAGTAGCATGACTGAGAGCAAAATAAAGTAGGTGGATACTGAATGAAAGGATGATCAGGTGCATGGTGATGTTGTGAGCAAGAAACAGCTGATTTGATGCGTGCGAGCGCTTAAAAGCTCCCGTTTCTTGCGCAAAACAACTGTGCCTGAAAACGCAAGTGGTACGATCGTTTCTCTTTGAAATAGATTGGAAAAAGGTAGTGTTCATGCAACTACAGTCCTGCTGCTTTTAAGAGCTCCTGATTTTTTGCATGCAGCTGCTGTTGCTGCTTTCACTTTTACCATTATTTGAACAGATTTTTACTGGGCCTAAAGTTAACCGTGTGCACGTGATCATCCTTTCACTATCGCACACAAAATGTTTTTCTCCTGGTTTATTTTGCTTGTAGTTATTTTTGTTAATGTGGTTTAGTTATCATCCTTTACAGTAACATTGTTTAATAGGAGATTAACTTTCCATTTATCTATAGTTACTTGATGATCTGGGACCTTTAGTCTGGACAAACTACTGTGTATATTTTGTGATAAATAAAATAATTTTTTTTAAATGTCAGTTGTTTTTTAAAGAACATTTTTGTTGCATAAAAAGTGTATGTACGCAACTGTATTTAGCTAGTTTAAAACCTGTTTCATTTGTGGCGAGCAAGAATTAGTTTGCTGTGGCCAGAGAAAAAAAAAGCGGTATTTTCTCAGTGTTGAGCCTTAAAAAGGCATGTGTGAAATAAAATGTTAAGGAGGCATGTGCACATAGCACATAATTTAAATCAAGTAATTTCTCCTTGCCAACGTTGAATTTATCCAAATATATTTCAAAAAAGTAAATGTCAAGTCCTATATATATGTTTACAGTAAAATGTGTTGTAAAATGTGTTTTAAGTTGACTTTAAAAAGTAAACCATTTGTTAATTGTAACTGTTAAGCTGACTTGTGATTTTAAAACTACACACACAGTTCTGGTTTGCTCACTTTTTTAGGTGAAGTCAACAAATTTCATTTACAGTGTATATGTTTGAATGTATCAATTCCTTAAATCTCCAGTGAAATTACGGTTACGTTTTAGATGTTAGTAAGAGTATTGATAGTTTTAAGGCTATTTATAATCTAGTGTGCTCAAAAAACACTAACAAAATTTGTGTTTAGAAGATATAAACCAGGTATAAACATGTAGGCCTGCAATTTGTCACTTTCACCTAAATGGATCAACATTTTGTTTTTTTACATCACCTCATACTGTACTACAGTTTCAAATCTTGACCAATCAAATACTTCTAGTATCCCACATGCTCCGCCTCCATCAAAACACTTCTCATTTGTTTTTATTTGATTCTCTTGAGCTCAACCACTCTGAATGGCAGAGCTGTGATAAAACAAAACACCATTAGCATTTTTTTTTTTTAAAGGAGAGGAGCTACACTATGTCCCACTCTTTCTTCAGTTTTCAGTTGAGATTATGTCAAACACCGAATGCAAAATGCACTTTTCAAAGCACTTCATGGGACCTTTATGAGAGAAGTTTAATGCAGTATACATGGTTTTCTCTGCTATAGCTGTGGCATAATAGATAGTTATGCCACTCACAGGCTTCCCCCTCTACATTTACTCTCTCCACTTCGCTATTGTATAAATGAAAGTCAAAAGCCTAAAAAGGAAAAAGTGCTCCATATACTCAGTAGTCAAGCCCATGCAAAAACCAAATATTTCTAGACTAGACAGCAGTGTCCACAACCAATGCAATTTCTCCACTGGATGGGAAAATCCATGTATTGGTCCACACACTCCTATGTGCATGTTATTGAGCTGGCGAGGGGCCTGTGACATCTCTCCGGCAGGTTTAATGTATGGTCTAATTGTAGCCAGCAGTGGGTCTGAGCAGACGAGACTCCCTCTGGCTACTCACAGCCTCCGGTTCTCCTCTGACTTTTAAATGAGCATCAGCATTTATGTCTCATGGGTTTAATCCAGCTCTTGCTTGGAACTGTAAAATATTTATTGGGCGCTTCCTATAATCAGCGTGTGCTCTCCACCAGCCCTCTCTCAATTAAAACCATGAGAACAGATGAAAAAGAGTTGCGTTTACTTGCTCGGGGAAAAAAAAGCGTGCAAACATCCATAAAATTGACATCTTTTTAGAAATGCATCGGGAGCAAGGGATGAAATGCTTCCAGAGGCACTTGTGAGGCAGTCTAACCCTAAATGAAATCCTCGCCAAATCTCTTAAAAACTGCTGAGTTTTATTTATACTTCCTCTTTAGTCTCAGGTCTTGTTTAAAGAGCTAATTATGTATCAGTAATCAGTTCCAGAGACATGTAAAGGAAGGGCAGGCGAGACCAAAACAACCCGCGTTTGAAGTCCAGGCTGTGGAAACTAGCAAATGCTTAAGATTCTGAAGTTGACATTAAGGATTAAACATTAAGAAACTGAAGGAGATGCCTTGGTCAAACTGAATAGGAGAAAATAAATTAAATAATAATGCTGCTTTTACCTAAAGCTAGGCAAAGTGATAAGGTGAAGGGGTCAATCAAACAAAAACAAGCTCTGGTCACATTTTTAATGCTAAATCTACTGTAAAACCCAAAAGGTTCAGATAACTCAAACCATTTGAGGAAACCGATTGCAACGAACCATTTAAGTTCAAAAACTAATCCTAATGAGTACTGTGAACTTACTCCATTTGAGTACATGAAGCAATTTGAGCACAGTAAAACCCAAAAAATGAAGAGAACTGAGTACTGAACCTAAAAAGTTAGGGCAACTCAAACCGTTTGAGGAAACAGATTGCTACAAACCATTTGAGTTCAAAAACGAATATATGCGAGTACTGTGAACTTACTACATTTAAGTTGAAGAAATTAGATATTTAATTAACTCATTACCTTCAGTGCTTAGTTTAAAACTTTTTTCAAATGAGTAGAATTAACCTTCAGTAAATTTTAAGTTAACTACACTCATTTCAACTGATAAAGATGACTGTTGGGTTTTACAGTGTAAGAAACGGTTTCACTTTAGACCTAAAATAAAATTAAATATACAAACATATCAAAGAACTATAAGTATTATTCAAAACAAGCTCATTGGAAATGCATTTCTGAATCTTCAAAAACATTCGTCAACAAATGCAGTTTTTTGGTAAAATGAACACTATGAGGCAGGATGAGGCAAGCGAATTTTGTTCATTTCCCACTAACAATGTTACAGGGTAGGGGTGTCACGATACTGGAGTTTGGTACCAATCAATACTGAAATTGTAAAAACATTAATTTCCTGCTAACATTTGAGTACTGTTGAGCACGTTCTTAACCCTTATGTACTGTTGGGGAAGTTTTCATCCACTCTGGGGTGATTTGAGTCTTAATTTGGCCATCACTTTTCTGAGTTTTAGCTAGCGGAATGATTTTTTGGTAACAATTTGTTTTTTGTTGACACACATTTTGGGAAAATGGTTTGAAATTTTTAAAAAACTCAACAATTCACTGTGCGACACAGTGGTGCAGTAGGTAGTGATGTTGCCTCACAGCAAGAAGGTTGCTGGTTCGAGCCTCAGCGGGGTCAGTTGGTGTTTCTGTGTGGAGTTTGCATGTTCTCCCCGTGTTTGCGTGGGTTTCCTCTGGGTGCTCCGGTTTCCCCCACAGTCCAAGACATGTGGTACAGATGAACTGGGTATTCTAAATTGTCCGTAGTGTATGAGTGTGAATAAGTGCGTATGGAGGTTTTCAGAGATGGGTTGCAGCTGGAAGGTCAACCACTGCATAAAACATATGCAGATAATTTGGACGTTCATTCCGCTGTGGTGACCCCAGATAAATAAAGGGACTAAGCCAAAAAGATAATGAATGAATGAATGAATAAATGAATGAATGAACAATACACTCTGGGAAAATGTATACCCTTTTGTTATGTAAGGGATTAAAACATACACTAAAATAAACTGCTGTAAAATGCATCAGATAAATAAACCACAGATACAGAACTGGAGAGTTTTCAACCTGAGATTCATTAGCGGATCGCTCGTATGTCAGCTTATAGACAAACCAGTTGATCGACATGACTTTAAAATGCTCCAGGATGCCTGTATCTATGTTTACTCTCACTAAACAACAGTGAGTTTGGTGAACTGATGACCTTCATGGCCAATCACAGTCATTTCTGTTGAGCATGCGAATACAGTGGCAAATCAGCAGTGTTTAAGAATGTCAGCGCTCAAATGTTAGCTGGAAATTGACGTTTTTAAAATTTCAGGACAGATTGGTACCGAATTCCAATATTGTGACAACCCTTTTACAGGGACATGCTATTACAGAATAAACGAATAAAGAATTTTTGTACAACACAAAAAAATACCACAAAACCACTTATCAATGTCTTTAATTTATCTCTATGTGTACTGTGGAAAAAAATTGTGCATTTAATGCTGTCCCAACACAAATTGTTTAAATTAACGTAACACATTTGAATGGATTGAACATAAAAAAAATTAAGTCGAAACAAAAAATCTCCAGATTTGTGTTGTTTCAGCTCCTTTCAAAGAAGTAGTTTGCAAATTAATAGAAAAAATTATTTGTGTGGATAATACTATTGGTTGGGTTTAAGGAAGGTTGTAGGTAAGTAGTTTGCTGACGCCTTAACCTGGAGCTGTGCGAAATAAGTGTATCTGAAACATACAAAAAACATACCCTAAGTAACATATTTCAGAATTGCAAAAATGTAGCAAGTGCATGTAACGAAACATGTAATGAATCGTACTCGAAGCAAAGTATTTTACATTCTCAAAAAATGTAGCTAAGGCATTTGTTTCCAATGAGCCTGAGCTGTTTTTAATTTTTATTTTTACTTTATTAAAGCATAAAAATACTATAATATTTTTTTGTTTGTTTTTCACAAAAACAAACAAAAAAACTGTGGTAAAATGCATTCATAACCACTCACTTTTTCATCAACAATGGTTCCAGAAATATTTTTCCCATTCATTTTTTTCCCCTATTTTTTTTTCCCCATTTAGATTTTTAAGAAGTCTTTGTCACAGCTATAAGGAGAATCACAACAATGCAAACTTGATTTGAAACAAAAAAGAATAGGCAAATGCGAGTAAACATATTTTAAATCACTGCAAAAATATATATAAAACTATTCCATTTTGCTGATTGTATCTACAGAAACATTCATTCATTTTCCTTCAGCTTAGTCTCTATTTCAGTGGTCACCACAGCAGAATGAACCACCAACTATTCTGGCATATGTTTTACGCAGCGGATGTCCTTCCAGCCACAACCCAGTCCTGAAAAACACCCATACACACTGTTTTATACTCACACTCATTCACTACAGCCATTATTTTTAGTTTATTCAATTTACCCATATCACAGTCACGTCTTTGGACTGTGGGGGAAACTTAAGCACCCCGGAGGAAACCAATGCGAACAAGGAGAGAACATGCTGACTCCATACAGAAATGCCACCTGACCCAGCCAGGACTTAAACCAGCGACCTTCTTGTTGTGAAGGGACAGTGCTAACCACTAAGCCAAGGTGCCACCCCTCGACAGAAACATACATTCATTTATTGTTTTCCTTTAGCTTATTCCTTTATTTATTAGGGGTTGTCAGCGGAATGAACCAACAACTATTCTGGCATTTTTTTTTACGCAGTAGATGCCCTTCCAGCCGCAACCCACTACTAGGAAACACCCATACACACTCATTCACACATGTACTCATACATTATGGCTCATTTAATTCATCCAACTCATCCATAACGCATGTCTTTGGACTATGGGGAAAACCAGAGCACCCAGAGGAAACCCACTCGAACATTGAAAGAACACGCAAACTCCACACAGAAATGTTAAATGGCCCAGCCGAGACTCGAATCAGTGATCTTCTTGCTATGAGGTGACAGTGCTTACCACTAAGCCACGATGCTCCCCCTCTACAGAAACAATTTGCTTCAAATGTATTGCAAAATATGTCTCTTTGCTTGATCTGCTTCTCTGACTGGTTGACATCCCTGCACAGAATCAAGAACAACTGACCTATTCAGTTGATACATTTAAGTTTAATTCATGAGTATCAATTTAGAGCTTGCAATAGTCTGGTCTTACTTAAAAATATACTTATTAATGGTTAAAATTAATAGATTTTTACTTCTGTAACTCAACTCTTGTTCTCTGTTTTACTTGCAAATGTGCTTCAAATGCATTTCAAGTTTTAGTAGTCTGTGTGATCCCACCCAATGCCATTTTAGCCAATGATATTTTAACAACCTGGTTTGCCAGTTGGCAAAAAACACAGCATATTGCAGCCATTAAAGACATCAAATGAACTAGGTCAGAAAAATTAGAGATTCTACACTCTATTAAACATGATGTTGAAAGTATCCCAATTTAGGTTGTCGGTTCATTCATTCATTCATTTTCTTTTCAGCTTAGTCCCTTTATTAATCCGGGGTCGCCACAGCAGAATGAACTGCCAACTTATCCAGCACGTTTTTATGCAGCCCATAAGTCGGTTCATTCATTTAACGCAAAATAATATGTAGCTTGATGCGGTCCATATATAAAAAAAAAAAAAACTTTATATCCAGAAGTGTTTTCAACTAAGCAGACAAATACTGGATATAAATCCCATGGTTTAAGTGTACCAGTATTATTCAGTAACGTTAAATGTGAGATCACCCTCCACACACTGTGTCCCAAATTAAGACAACCTATAGGAATAAATTGAAATGCAAATTTTTTTTAAATACATACATTTATGCATGTGGATGATCAGAGGAGTTCAAGATGTGAAGAAAACAGAGACGACAAGATCAAACAAGAACATAATGTTATCTGCATAAATAAACATAAATATTATCTGCATATTTTTCCTACTACAGTACATGCCTGAGGTGCAGAAAGAAGTAAACATATAAAAATACCATTCAGAAAGTAAAGAATTAATTTATATTTAAACAAACATACATACACACACACACACACACACACATATATATATATATATATATATATATATAATATTTGCCCTGATGGCACAAAATAATATTTTACTAGATATTTTTCAAGACAATTCTATACAGCTTAAAGTAACATTTAAAGGCTTTACTAGGTTAATTAGGTTAACTAGGCAGGTCAGGGTAATTAGGCAAGTGTTTGTATAATGATAGTTTGTTCTCTACACTATCGAGAAAAAAATTGCTTAAAGGGGCAAAAAATTTTGTTCTTATTTTTTTATTATTATATATATTTATTTTTCAACTTTGTTTATTCTAGCCTTAATAAAACAAATAGGAATTTCCCTAGGAAAAAAAAAAAAAAAAAAAAATATATATATATATATATATATATATATATATATATATATATATATATATATATATATATATACACACATATTATCAGACATACTTTGAAAATTTTCTTGATCTGTTAAATATCATTCTGGAAATATTTAAAAAAGAAAAAAAATTCATATATATATATTGGTTGTCAAAATTAGCGCGTTAACGCACATGATTACTTTTAAATATTTAACACATTAAAAAAATATTGCAAATAACGCAGTTGCAGTTTTATTTTAATTTCCTGTTGTGGCCGACGTGTGTTCAGGGATAGCGTGTGCATAGAGATGACCTAGATGGCCGCCTTGGGCAGCAGAATAGTGAGCGAACGTCCCGGTTCTAACTTTCATTCACTAAATGGTCACTTTCGAGGGCGGCATGATTTCCGTTTGCCTAGAGCGCCAGTTCAGCTTGCTCTGGTCCTGCGTGTGTTTACCTTGCAAAAAAGTGGATAAAACCGCGGCTTTAAACGAAAAATTTTAGTATAAAACAATTAATGTCGCATCACCAAGCTTTTCTCTGTTTCTTCCAGAGTTTCATGCAGTTTCATTTTTAATCTTTAGACTAACTGCTGTTCACCCGTTTACTCTCATTCAGCAGATTTTCATTCAGGATGTTTTAATGGTATTTGAGACCGCATGGCGAACGGACAGAAAAACGTCCTCATTTTGGGATTCGCGTGATCCTTTAAGCTAATCAAAAATCGCTGTTTACATGGTAGACTCTTAATCAGTATTATCTTAATCATAAAAGCGTAGTATTGGTGTCCATGTAAATGTACTGTAGTGAAAGTGGCAGATGAAGTCACAAGCTGTCAAAGACAGCCACAGCCCTATTCTCTGCCTTTAACCTGCGTCCATGAGCCCTCAAATTTCATAAGTTTGACGTGTTTTCCCCCCTTTTGTAAAGCGTCTGCTGCACGTTCCTCTGTCAGAATCTTTGCTTGTAAATTACAGCCATACTTTATATGCTTAGTTTATATTATAAGTATATAATTAGATATAATTAGATTATAAGTATAAATACAGCACTACAACAAACAAAACAGAGAGATCAACTTAGAATGTCACTTACCTGATTTATAATAATTTGATGAGTTTTTATGCTGTCTCTGTGGTGCCAACTCTGTGGTACCATCTTGTGGTGGTTAATCGTCAAGTTTTTTGCTTTGGATGCTGATGGCTGCAGATGTGCTGATCCTCATAAATAAATTGCAGTGCAATCTAAACAAGTACATTCTCAAAAGTACATTATGTTGTCCAACAGCAGCAATATTTGCCAAACTGTATCGAGACATTTCCTTTTCTGCTTGTCTCTCTATGTAGGCGGAGAAATACACCACAAGGGTGAGGAGGCTGTATGAGTGCTTGCAAAATATCAGCCAATTAAATTCGCGAGCCAGGCAGAACTGTTGTATAAAGTTATATGTTGTCTGGGTTTGTGTTTTATATTACACTACAAAAACCTTGTAATAAACTTACAGTACTTTTTCTGTTATTTTACAGACTTCTCTATATATTATTTATTATTATTTTAAACTACTAAAATATCAGTAAAAGTCACTTTGTTAAAGTGTAGAGTTGCATTTTCAACATCAAAAGTCGACAGAGCAGAGGACAAGCTCTCACAATGCAATTCACAACTGTAAATAAACAGAAAACAACAGAAACTGTCAATTACATTTTTTTTACAGTGTAGCTTTTAGTGACATTAATATCTAACCAACAACAGAACGAAATACCTAATGTTCTTCAAGCGAAAATGTAATTGGGTTTTTCGTTTGATTTTGATGTGAAACATGGCCCTGACATATTCTTGACAGCCTTCGTGAGCTACACCCAGATCAGAAACCCTGAGGGAGACACACTCAGCCCGCAGCAGAAATGAGCCGCCAACAGTCACACACCGTTTGAACTGCAGCGCCAATGTTGATCTTTTCCCATCTTCCCATCGCTTGTCTTTCTCCATCTCTCTCGCTGCCACTTCACATCACCTCCACCTTTTTACATCAGACACTCTTTTTTTCCCTCTTATTGCACAAATTGGACTAAAAGGTTTTTGCTCCAGTGAAGAAGAAGATGGGGGAAAAAAGACTAGCCACAGATGAAATTCTACTTGTCAGTGTGTGTCATGGAGGTGAGAGATAAAAGGCTTTGCTAATCAGACATCTGCACTGTTTCGGTAGATGGCAAGGTAGATGTAGTTCTTGGACCATGGACAAACAAGTGCATAGGGACAAGACAGTTCATACTGTACCTTAAAGTGTTATTTCAGCCAGAAAAAGAAGGAAAATTATGTTATTTAATTCTCACATCGTTCCTATCCACTCAGACCTTCGTTCATCTTGAGAATGCAAATTAAAATCTTTTAGAATAAACCAGAGAGCTCTCTTCTAGCATAAACATGATCAACATCATTTGTTTAAAGCAGCGTATTTCTCCCAAAATTGAATATTCATAAAAAGATTTGAGATTATTTAAATCCTCTTGGCCAGCGTCAGGACGTGGATGCAATGGGGCGGTATTTTTGAACATGTCAGTGTTTACAAATAGATTAGATCAAAAAGAACAGAGTATTATTTTCAAACTCTCTGGTTACTAAAGTTACTCTCATCCCCCGAAAGAAAATGCTATAGTGGATAATCCACTTATGGGGATTTCGTTCAGAAAGCCAATCATCTGAAAGAGTATACAAACAAGCCAATAAAATGCCAATGAGTTGGCAGCTTCAGCTTGAGCAGCTGATGCTTGTTACAATCAATTAAACAATATAAGCACAGCAAGAACAAGGCTGAGGTATTTTTTTTTTTTTTTGGCTGAAGAGAGAGCAGACCTACAACGTAATGGGTCAGCAAGTGGCTCATCTGCTGAGTCAGTTCTGGGGCCTCAGAGGAATCTCTGCAGGGCTCAGCTAAGCGGGGAACTTTCCTGACGGATTGAATAAGCGCACATATCTCCGCGCGAACTGCTGGGGGACACGGCTCGCCCTGGCTCCCACTATTTAGTGGGCCAACTTCTGTTTAGATACGGCACTTCCCTGCTGCCTACCACCAAACAGACAGAGCTGCTCAGATTATCTAAAACTCTGGGTGCCATCCAGATAAATGCACAAAGGATGACACATGGAGGTTCCAAAGATCAGGGCGAGGGTGCCAGATGGTGCCCTGTCCCTGAGAGGTGCAACTAGATAGACATGTGGGCCAGTGCATCCATGCTGAGAGAGCCCTCGGTCAGGGAAAAGAACAACTGGCATTCTCGGGGAAAGCAAACAGATCGATCTGGGCTTCCCTGAATCGCGCTCATATCATCTGAACAGACTCGGGGTGGAGTCTCCATTCTCCGGATCGTAAAGGCTGCCGTGAGAGCGCATCGGCTGCACAGTTGAGCTTGCCTGGAATGTGAATGTCGTGCAGCGATTTCAGGCGTGTATAACTCCAGAAGAGCAGACGACGGGCAAGCTCAAACATGCATCGAGAGCGGATACACCCCATGCTGTTGATATATGCCGCTGACACCGTGCTGTCCGTTCTGACCAGCACGTGCTGCTGGTCCAGCACTGGAAAAAAAACGGAGAGCGAGGAACACTGCCAACAGCTCTAGGCGATTGATATGCCAATGCAATTGGGTTCCTTTCCACAGGTCCGCAACACCTGCAACACGCAGCCCTCCAGCCCGTGCTGGAATCATCTGTTGAAACAACAACATGACTGGACGCCTGTCCTAGAGGCACTCTGGCCTGTAGGAACGAGGGGTCGTTTCATAGGCTAAGGGAGTGGCGAGTCAGCGCAGTAACAGTGACTCAGTGTGTGCCCGCGTGCCATGCACGTCTGGGGACTTGATCGTCATTGATCGGTCATTGTGACCAAGTCCAGCTCCAGCCCGAGAAAAGAGATCCTGTGCACGGGGGCGAGTTTGCTCTTTTCTTGTTTGACCTGAAGCCCCAACAGGTGAAAGTGCCAGAGCACCTTGTCTCTGTGCATAATCGATTGCTCCCGAGAGTGGGCTAAAATCAGCCAGTCATCAAGATAATTAAGTATGCGGAAAGGGCGCTAAGGCACCCTCCACAAGCTTCTTGAAGACAGAGAGAGCTCGAAGGGGAGGATTTTGTATTGCCAAGCTCGACTTTCGAATGCAAACCGCACAATGAAGTAAAGTAAAACCCGCTCTCCATCTCGGCTGAAGGGACCAACTCAATTGGATCCTTCACCAGAAGGACACCAATCTCCTCTGGCAGGACAGGGGCAGACAGGGGGCTGACTCTGGTAAAATACATACCTGAGATTTGCCATTTCGCGAACTGAATCGCATATCCGAGTCTGATTGTGCATATGAGCCACCCCAAAGAACTGGCCCACGCTAACCAGTCAAGCCGAGCTCTCGCTATTGGACTCATTGCTACAAACGCTGATGTGCCAGCAGTGGGGCAGCATGGACTGGGTGTGCTGATCGGGGAAGCGATGGGGTCCCGTAGAAGTGTTGAAGGCAAGAGATTCACTCTCACCTCGCACTCAAGCTCCGGAGGGGAGACTCGAGAGGTGGAAAAAAAGGAGATTGTCCTTTCAAAGCGTGTGAGCCACTGGCGAAATCCACAGAACCTGCGAGATGGAAGACATAGCATCCTAGACTGTCAGAGTTTGGTCTGTCACATCTGGGGAAATGGAAAAGTACTCTTTTACTGATTTTTCGTGGCACTGAAAAGTGCCGTTGGAAATGGGGCCCGGCCTTCCAGCGGGAAAAGAGCTAATTCCCTTTTCTCCAGATGGCCTGTCTCAGGGACGGTTCGCGGTCCATTTACCGGACTTAACGGCGCCCTGGGCAAGTGGGGCTACCTGCTTCCGAGGTGCTCGATGTGCTTGCTTTGCCGGATGTGCAGCTGGGGGCGAGGCAGCTCTCGTAGGCGAGCACCCTCAGCAAGGAGCAGCAGATGTGGATGGCTCGGTGGGCATAACAGGCTTACGGTCCTGCCGATAGATAACATTACCCATCGCATCTGATTCAAGGTATCCACTATAGCATTGAAGTTCCCCATCCTAAGGGGAACCAGACATCAACCTAAAGCTACAACCCTCAAGCAGCCATTGTAGCTAGTTGTTTTTTCAATGGGAAGCTTATAAGGAATGTATTTGCTAAATTTGTGTAAAAACAGAACATGCTCCTTAGATATACTTATCATCGTAATAACAAGACACACACGCATTCACTGCTGTAGATCATGATTTATTTTGAAACGAAAGAGTCCTCAGAACAACATCTTATAGAGCACATTTAGTTCAATGACACAATCGTGTTGAATTATAGATGGTTATTTATTTATGTCACCGTTTCTTCCAGAGCCCTTTTTTTACAGTGTTTACTATGCTAATAATGCGTGAAAACAGTGTCTTTGTAGTAAAAAGCAAGATGATGTGCCATGAGAGCACAAACTGAATAAAAAGTCAAAGTTATAGTTACTAAAAACTTAAAGTAGTCACGTGTTTTGACGTTCTGCATATGCTGTCGTATGGCGAGTTCAGACTGCACAATTTTCTAATAAGTCACGTCACAGATGTTTTCACACTGCATGACTATACGGGGTGGCGCTCTATTGCTGTGGTGTTTACACTGCAAGATGGATCGAAAACAGATACAAAATGAATACAAAAGTCTTTTGAAGTAAGAAGGGGGGGGGGGGAATATAATCTGAGGGAAGAACAAAATCTTAGGAGGTTGAAAACAAGGACAACTTTAAAAAGTTTGTATATGTCTGTTTGTTGTGAAATTATGGAACAGATTCTCAAACAATGTCAGGATATTAATCAATTTAAAAAGTTGTATGTATATATATATATATATATATATATATATATATATATATATATATATATATATATATATATATATTATTATTATTATTATTATTATTATTATTATTAAAGGAATATAAATAATTGATTGAAAAAGAAAAAAGAAAAAAATGAGAAAGGTATGATAGAATTTCAATTAATGATGAATGATGTGTATGATAATGGGGTGGGAAAATACTAATGCTTCATCCCATTCCGTTTTCGACCATATTGAAATGTATTTATTGTTAAATATTTTTTTATGTATTATATTTCTGTTTGAATTTTTTATTATTTTTTATTTTTTCAAATAAAAAAAAATGTAATCAAACTATAGGGCTGCAAAGTAGGGTAATTTTTAGCACACACATCTACATTCTATTGAAAATTTACTCAAAATCTTTGACATGAACGTTATTGATAACTCACGATTTATTCATGAAGACATTGGTATGCAGATTTCACTCAAGCAATTACCGAATGAGACCCATTGCCCTGATTTTTTATCCTCTCAATCTGCGTATGATAAAGAGGCTAGTAACTCAAATGACTAAACTGGCATTAACTGGCTCCATTGGTTTGAAATACGGAGCGATTTGCATGATAAGTAGCATCATTACAGAGCAACGCAGCAGACATCGGAGATTAGCATCAATGTATACTTACGAATATGTCCAAATGGCTGTGTTTTTCAGGATGTGTTAGCATGTACTTGAATCCATCATGTCGTCCCAACGTTCGATCATCCTGACTGCAGGTTAATGCGGTCGATTAATGTCTTCATTACTGCACTTTGAAAAATGCTGGGTTGATTTAAACCAATTTTGGGTCAAATATGGACAGCCTAACAATTGGGTATGTCCGTATTTGACCCAAAATGGAGTTAAAATAACCTAACATTTTTGTTGTGTGTGTGATTTTTAGTTTTGTGGCCTTTTTTTCCCCTTCTCTCCCTTGTTTTATGTCCTCACCCTTGTCTTCCCTTACTGCCCCTTTCTGTCTGCGTCCATGGCCGACAGCTAAAGATTTCCCAGGTACAACTACAGGTAAATATGTTTTTTGCTGGAGTGCTGGTATCATCATTGCGGGACAGGGTGCTGTAATGTGGCTTGTGGACTGGTGGCTCGGGTTTCGCCAATTAACCTCCTCCATAGCATGAGCTGGGAGCCATTTGCCTTGCATGGGAGCACTGCTGATCTTTGTCAAATGTCATGGTGCTCCATGGTGCCGTCATTCACACGAGGGATGCTTAAACCTTTGGCCTACTTACTGTCGGGAGGGAATGGAAATGAATCGTGTTTTCTGTTAGGAAGAGCCTGGAGAGTTAAAACTTATAGGTTATTTTGTAGAAGGGTCAATGGCAGAGGAGAGCTCTGCACTGAATGAAATACAAAAAGAAAATAATATTTGAAATATAGTAGTTTAAAATGCATGTACTTGTACATTATTAATAGCATATGTCAAGTAGTATAACCATGGAATTCTTAAATGTTATACTTTTTTTTTGCTGAAATTATGTAGTTTAAAATGCATGTTCTTAAAAATGTTTTAATGGCATTTTAAGTTCAAATGTAAAGTGGTTTAAACATGGATTTTCTTAATACTGTTAACATTTTTTGCTGAAATAATGTAGTTTAAAATTCTTGTTCTTAAAATAAAATAATGCTATTTTAAGTTCAAATGTCTAGTGGTATAACCACAGAATTGTTAAATATCATTGACATTTTTGCTAAAATAATGCAGTTTAAATGTATATTCTTAATTTTATAAAGACATTTTAAGTTTAAATGTCAAGTGGTATAACCATGGAATTCTCTTTTTTTCTGAAATTGTGTAAAATAAAAAAAATAATATATATATATATATATATATATATATATATATATATATATATATATATATATATATATATATATATATATATATATATATTAATGCCATTTTAAAGCCGAATGTCAAGTGGTTTAACCATGGCATTCTTAAAAATTATTGACATTTTTGCTGAAATTATGTAGTTTCAAATGCATTTTCCCCCCAAAAAAAATATAATAATGCCATTTTAGGGGTGAAATGTCAAGAGGTATAACCATTAAATTCTTAATTATTATTGACATGTTTTGTTGAAATAGTGCAGTTTGAAATGCATTTTTAATGGATTTTTTAAGGTTAAATGTCAAGCGGTGTAACCATGGAATTCTTAAATGTTATTGATATTTTTGCTGAAGTTATGAAGTTTGAATTGCATGTTCCTAAAAATGTATATTTTATTGCCATTTTAATGCTGAATGTCAAGTGGTATAACCACAAATTTTTTAAATTATTGACCTTTTTTGCTGAAATTATGTAGTTTAAAATGCATGTTCTTCATTTTCTAAATGCCATTTTGAGGTCAAATATCAATAATTAATTTTTCAGCAATTCTTAAATATTATACTTAAAAATTACTGACATTTGTGCTGCAATGATGCAATTTAAAATGCATGTTCTTAAATATTTTTTATGCCATTTTTAAGGTCGAATGTCAAGTGGTATAACCATAGAATTTCTTAATATTATTGACATTTTTGATGAAATAATGTAGTTTATAATTTATGTTCTTAAATGTTTTTAATGGCATTTGAAGTTCAAATAATTTTTTGCTGAAGTTATGAAGTTTAAAATGCTTGTTCGTAAAAAATAATAATATAATTTTAAGGTCGAATGTCAAGTGGTTTAACCATGGAATTCTTAAAAATATTGACATTTTTTATCTTAAATTATGTAGTTTAAAATGCATGTTGTTCTCATTATTGTAATGCAGTTTTATGGTTAAATGTAAAATGGTATAACCTTGGAATTCTTAAATATTATTGACATTTTCTAATATGCTTGTTCCTAAAAATTATTTATTTAATGCCACTTTAATAACAAATGTCAAATGGTATAACCATTTAATATCAATGATGTCAAGTGGTATCATTGAGGTTTCCTTAAATTATTTTTCTTAAAGTAAAACTATATATTTTAAATAACAAAATAATATATTTATTAGTATCTATGTGATGAATTAATACTGTATAATCTTTTAGAATTTTCCCAAATTTTAAATCTGATGTCAGGTGCTTTTCAAATAAACAGTGAGCTTTTATGCCATTTTCACTATCAAATATCAAGTTTTTTTCAAGTGTTTTTACACCTACAACAGACAAACACTATCTTTTAAGTAATGAAACTGCACAGAACCATTTCATTCAACCAAGAGATGTTTCTTTACATTTTTTTTGTAGTTGTTGCTACCTTAAAAGTCAAATCTCAGGTACTGAATTTATTTCTTACACCTTCAGAAAAAAAACATATAAAACTATCAAATTGAATAAAATGAAAACTATTTTATTCAGCCCAAACTGTAAATATGAATATTTTTCTTAAGCCTAGCAGTGAATTTTATTTGTTTATTTATTTATTTTCTTTCATATAATTTAATTCAGAAGCACCAGCACTCTCAAAAATAAATGTACAAAAGCTGTCACTAGGGTGATATTTGTGTACTTTTTAGGTACTAATACCTTTAAGGTATCAGTGTGAATCTTTTACATAATTATATAAACCCTTCAAGTACAAAACTGTATCTTTTGAAACAGTTTGTGCCTTCTGAAAGTATGACAGATATCATGCGTTTTTATTTTTGAATTTAAAAAGTTTTCCCACAGTCACACCACTTGACATTTGTCAACTACCCTTGATTTTTATATGCAAATACATACATTTATCAAACTACAATTTCAGCTATTTCTGTAATAATATCGAATCATCACAGAAAGTTTATACCATCTTGACATTTTTTGCATTTATACTCCTTTAACACAAAATGCAAACCGTCATTGACCCAGAAAGGAAGCAAACAGAAATGCGAAAAATAAAAAGAAAACACTTATTTTTCTCGTCTCCTTCTCTTAATTAGTTTTTTTTTATTGTTATCTTAAATACCCAGCCAAATTGAATGTGAAGAAACCAATACTACTTTATAAATGATAGTGTTATCCTATTCTTAAACACACACACACACACACACACATACAGAGACAAAGTCTAATTTTGTTTAGCTTCCTATAACCGACTAGCATAAGAACATGTTATTATATGTCATCAGTGTGTGCATGGTATGGCCTTTTGAGAACATGTTTTGTTTTGGTATGTGCCGTTTACGTCCTGTTCTGTTTTGTTTTTGTGAACCATTGATTTGTATTTCCAGCTTGGTGGTCTGTTTCGCTGCGGTCTCTGTGCTGAATGTTCCACCTCGATGTGTTTGAACTATTTTGTCATAGGTCAGTTTTCCTTAGCCCGCTCTCCCAGGAGAGAACCGATTTGAATAATTAGCAAGCATAATTTGTTTTTAAAAAATCTAATCATATTTTATGCCACCCACACCACAATCCGCTGAGAGTAAAGCCAGCATGAGCTGCAATATGAGCGGAGATAACAGTGCAAATGCTGTATATATGCTTCATATGTGGAACTGTTTTAAAAAAATAACGCACAATTCCCTCCAGAGTTCTGTGCATTAATGTAAACACAGCTTACGCTTGCTTATACAAATGGACTGAAATTGTATTCTGTGTTAATCAACAAGTTTTGTCAATAGAGCTTAACTTGTTTTGAACCTGGCACGTTACGATAATATTGCAAATTAAAACGGACCTCGTTTCTCATCTCCGCAGACATGTCTGTGCGCAATTTCACAGGGTCTTTGCCACAAATTGTAAAGCAAGAAATCAGCATTAATTAATTCCACAGCGATTTATTTGGATGCAAATGTTCATTTGAAATGGATGAAGAATCTGTCTGGGTGTTTTTTTGTGTGCGCTGTGGAAAACACTGGTTCTGTGCCTCTGGCCTTTCACACGCACGCATCTTAATGGAATTCATTAACGCTCAAGCAAAATGACTTGCGTCTTTGGCCACATGTTAGCTTCTCTGAATGAGTCTAATGATCTCTAATGGAATTTCTACCGACTGAAGCTTTACTTCCACAAACTAGTTCCATTTCCGAAAAGAGTTCAGTATGTTCTCGCTCCATCCATCAACAAAAAGAAAGACATGTTTCATTCATTCATTCATTTTCTTGTCGGCTTAGTCCCTTTATTATTCCGGGGTCGCCACAGCGGAATGAACCGCCAACTTATCCAGCAAGTTTTTACGCAGCGGATGCCCTTCCAGCTGCAACCCATCTCTGGGAAACATCCACAAACATTCACACACACACTCATACACTAAGGACATTTTAGACTACCCAATTCACATTTACCGCATGTCTTTGGACTGTGGGGGAAACCGGAGCACCCGGAGTAAACCCACGCGAACGAAGGAAGAACATGCAAACTCCACACAGGAATGCCAACTGAGCTGAGGCTCGACTCAGCGATCTTCTTGCTGTGAGGCGACTGCACTACCTACTGCGCCACTGCTTGGCCCCACATGTTTCATGAACTTTGTTATACTACAAGTATCCATTTTTTTGGTTTAAAGGAATAGTTCTACCAAAACTGAACATTCTGTCATCATTTACTCATCCGTCACTTGTCGCAAACCTGAGGTGCGTTTCCTAAAACCATCGTTAGCCAACTAAGGTCGCAAGTTCCATCGTTTGTTGATTTGCCGTTTCCCAAATACGTCGCTCCAACGAACATTCAGAAACTGCGTCGCAAATTTGAGCACTCGCAACTACAGCTCTGGAGCTGTAGTTAGAAACATAGTTCCTGGATGTGTTCTATTCCCACTTATCCCCCCTATACCCTAGTCATTTAGAACATTCTAACATTCAAAGTTGGAATTATTAAAAATAAAAAAGCATTAAGGTCATCTGTCTTAGGTGTAATTTGCTTCCAAACTGTTTTTACAGTTCAGTTTTAGCAAACTACATGTTGACAATTGTGCTCCCTTCGCAGTGTACTTTGAAAACATTGATGTCATTTTGAACACAGCCTCATGGCGAAAGCTATAGGTGACATCATTTAAAAGCGGAATTTGTTACGTCTCCAAAGCTTGTGAAAACAAAAAGCATATGTTATTTATTTTAATTTATAGTGGGTTGTTTATTAAGTATCTATACTGTATATGACATGGGCCAGCTGGTTACATTTCTGCAGTGGCTTACATGTGTCAAATTGTAAAAGTAGACTTTTCAAAAAAAGAAGTAAATAAATAAATAAACAACATCCTACTTAATGATAATCTTAATTATTATTATTATCATCATCATTAATATTATTAATAATATTATTAAAGTATGTTTTTTTAATTTCTAATAAATAATAAAAAGTACATTTCATTTCTTAATAAATAGCCTCATTATTTATTTATTTATATGATTTATATATGATATAAGAATATGTGTTAGCTTTTGTAAGTGATATGTTTTAGAATAGAATATTATAATGTTCAACTTTTCAATAACATTAGTAAAGCCAACATAGGCCCTATGTGCCATTTACAAATGTTTTAGCTAATATGGAAAGCGAGTGCATGTTTTTACTAAATCTAAGATTAGGATCTAAAATCTAGGATTTTATTTTAAACGTGTTTTTGTGTAAAAACAATATAATTTGCACAAAGAAATGATGGGCTTTTCTCTAAAAAAGTAGTTACTCCACCCCGTTTAGACCATCATTATGGGTGTTTTACGTTATAATCAACGTGGTTCAAACGATGGAAAAACTACGGGTTTTGGGAAACACTCGTCACTACATTTGCCTAAACAATGCATCGTACTATGATAGTTCAGCTGCAAGGTACATCGTTGTTTGGGAAACGCACCCCTGTTTGACATTCTTTTATTTGTCGAACACAAAAGAAGATATTTTAAAAAATGTTGGAAACCAGTAAACATTGACTTCCATAGTGTTTGTTTTTCCTTCTTTGGATTTCAGTGGTTACTGGTTTCTAATAGTCTTCAGAATATTTTCTTTTGTGTTCAATAGAAAAAGAAAACTTTGGGAACCACTTCATTTTCGGCTGAACTAATCCTTTTTAGACTAGAAAGAAGCTTGAAATAGAGTTCGAGACATCATCCACAATACATAAAAAACATTCTAAAAAAACAATTTTAAATTCTATCAATTGGTGTTTCAGGGATAGCTCCCTCAAAAAGGTTTGTTTAGCCACAAAAGAAGGTATTTTGAAAAAGGTTGAAACCCAGTAGCCATCCCAGCAGGCACCTTGATGTCCAAACAACTTTAAAAAGCGCATAAAAAATGCTAATAAATTTGATGTCAAAACCTTGATGTTCATCAAGTTTTTTTTTTTTTTTTTCAAAATTTACAGATTTTTTTTATCCCTACATTGCATGTAAACTTCCTTGATGTAAAAATTACACCAAAATTATGTATAATATTGGTAAATTACATTTATTTTACATATTTGGAACTTCTTTTTTGACATCTAGGTGCCTGTTGGAGTTGACATCTATAGTAGGGAGAAAACAAATTACTATGGAAGTCAATTGATTCCTGTTTCCAGCCTTCTTCAAAATATCTTCTATTGTGTTCAGCAGAGACAAAAAAAAAAAAAAAAAAACACTGGAGGATAAGTAACTTCATTTGTAGATGAACTATTAATATAAGAAAGAAGTTTGAAATAGCGTTTATAGCTTTTACACTAAATTAAATTACAAAAAATAAAAAAAATTTAATAAAATTATATATATATATATATATATATATATATATATATATATATATATATATATATATATATATATATATATATATATATATATATATATATATACTCAAAATGTCACCAAATTTAAATCTATTATTGCCAAATTAGCATTTTTTAAACATCTTTTTGACCTCAACGTGCTTACTGGGATTGGCATATACAGTAGGCAGAAAGATAAAATGATAATGGAAGACTACCTGTTTCCAACCTTCTTCAAATAGTAAACTTTTGGGTTCAACATAAAGCAGCAGTTGATCTTTTTTGTTGAAATGTACCTTTAAGTTTTTTTATTTATAAATGTCTGACCTTGACAGAAGAAATGAACTAGAGATAATTTCAATGTCAGACTAGGTGGGACCACAGAGACACGCCCACTTTTTTGCATCATCACAAGGTGTTTATCAGCCAGAAAAACACTTTTCCAGAAATGTAATAACTATAATGCTACGCTGTTTAGAACTTCATTTTGGCCTGATTATGTCAAAATGGTATGAGATCGATTTGTTTTTTAGCCTTGTTTGATGTATATTGGGTCTTTATTCCCTGACCAGATACATTTGCAGATATGAAAGTGTTTTCTGCTCTGTGATGTCTGTTCAAAGGAATCCACTCATTGCTGAATCTTTTTTCTCAGTAAAATATGCTGATAAAGTTGTAAAAGTGAAATGGTTATTTAGCAAAAATATGTATTTTAAGCGAATCATAGCTGATTAAAAGAGACAGTTTCATATTTAAAAGTGTGTTTTTCCCCCCAAAAAAATTTATCTCAGCGGGCATCTTTATTTCAAAACAACTTCAAAAAGCCTGTTAAAAAATTTGACTAACTTGTTGTCACATGACATCAAATTTACGTCTAAAATGATATTAAAACATGAAAAAGTTCAACACTCAAAAACGGACTGTTTGTTCAAACTACTTACTCAAAATAAACTGAAATAACACAATTCTTGAGGGTTTTCTTTGACAACTTAATTGTTTTATGTTCGATGAACCTAAATTTGTAAAAACAAATGAGTTAACTTAATTCCTTCCTGTTGTCCCAACAGGAATGAATGTGTGGAACCCAGCATTTGTTACAGTGTATCCTATAATCGACTTTTAACACGTTTTTTTGCCACAAACATTAGATGAAAATTTCACCAGCATGAACCACACCACACTTTGAGCTAGACTTATTGTTGGAATGAAGGGGATAGTAAGAGAACAATGGGATGAAGGGGAAGGGAAATAAGAGGATAAAGTGAACAGGTACAGGCAGGTTGATCGGGTGTCCTACGATGATGGCCAGAAACTCGAGTGAGGGTACCGTCTTTGTAATATTTTGGTAGAGTGATTGGACCCCTCAATTCAACCTAAGAGTGAGGAGAGGGTTATAGGATTGTGAATGGGAAGTGAAGAAATAGAGGGTGGGTTTAAAAGAATGAGAAGAACAATGCTAGAGAGCTGGTCTGCCTTAAAGGGCCATGAAACCCCCTCGTTTCAGCAGGGTGTTTTCACACCTCTACTTTGGAAAAAGTCAGAAAAGTGGGCGTGTCCAGCTCTGTTTAGGGGGGAGTGTCGGAGGAACTAAAGTGGGATGGTGTGGGAGTGTCTATTTGTGCACGCGCGAGTTTCAGAGTCAAAATACACACCCACACAGACAGGAGTAAGTGATGGTGTTTAACCTACATGGACATCTGTAGTCGAATTATTTGCCAAATTATTAAATGTTGGACTTTAACTGCAGTTTGGCTCTTTCATTCAGGGAATTCATTCATGCCTCTCGCGACAAACGAGATATTTGATTCGAGGAACTGATCTAAGCGTGTATTTTTCATGCAATGTTTGATACCGCACAGCGAATGAGAGAAAAAAAAACCTCCGCATTTCCCGGAAACTTAGATGCATACGGCAGGTAGTGTCAGAAAGCCGCGTGTGTTATTCCGGTCACAAAATGCGGTGCTAACATTTCTGCACTCAGTGCAATAGTTAACTTAATTCGATACGAACAAACTGAATAAACAAAGAGCACTGGTCGCTCACTTACCAAATCTGTAGAGACAGGACAATCACCAGCAACTAGAGCCGCGTCTTTATGGAGAGAATACTACAAACGAATCCAGATTTCAGCGTTTGCAGATGAGAACAGCTCTCAGGTAAACAATAATCCCCCTTAGACACGTAAGTTATTGTTGTCGAGCGTCGCGTACACTGTTAATCCACACGTGATCCAGATAAGCTCTCACAGAGAGAAAATGAAAACGAAACTTAACGGCAGCAAACTATAAAAGCAACACTTCACGCTTGTTTTGCCAACACAACGTGGCGTCTTTGTGGTGTAAGCGCGGTGACACAAATGAATATTAATGAAGTTGCACAGTAGAGCGCGCTGATTGGTTTGAACCAAGCCTTACTCATGCATTAATGTATCACACTGTAAGACGTAATAAGACTCACTCTGGCACAGACGCCCAGTCTGCACGCTGGAATACAACCCTATTTTGTCATGACCGTGACGCAGCTTCAAAAATTCGTTTCAAACAGGAAGTACGAATTTGCTTGAAATAACGCAAAAACAACCAATTTACACTTTTTAGTGAAATATATGTGTCCTAATAGTGTTTTTAGCAGTGTGGGACACATATACGACTGTCAACAGCTCAAAAAATGTATTTTGGTGTTTCGTGACCCTTTAAATAAGTTTTAGGCAGTAGGTGATTGGTTAAGGAGACAAAGTAAGGCGTGGTTCCACCACAGAACCTTTGTTAACAAGGTAACTCCATTTGATTTTGACATCAAAGTCGTTTTCAGTGTAAATTTGGAATTTGGAACTGAAGTTTTCAGAAAAATCTTATATTATAATACTTAATGTGTTGTTATTTTGGTGGTCAAAAGGACATCAATGACTACATTTACATGGACATCAGTAATCAAATTGTTTGCCTCAATTTGAATAAGACAATAATATGATTAAGGTGTTTACATGAGTTGCTTTTTGATTTTTCTTTTCATGATCCCATTTTACACATCAGAACACATCATTTGAATAATGTCATTGCGTCATCTCACTACCTTATTTTCCCCGGTGTTTTATGTAATTTCAGGTGTTTCATTTTTTAAACTGAGATAATGGATGCGAGTATGGACTGGTGGAAGAGTGTTGATTTAACACTCTTCATAAATACACAAATGCAATTTATAAATTTAAAACAAGATTCATAAATACACAAATCAAATTCATAAGTTTAAAACGCATTCATAAATACGCAAATCCACTTCGTAACTTTAAAACTCAATTCATAAATACGCAAATCCTATTTGTAAGTTCAAAACATGATCTATAAACACGCAAATGCAATTCGTAACTTTAAAACACGAATCATAAATACGCAAATTTAATTTGTAAGTTCAAAACACAATTCATAATCACGCAAATCCAATTTGTAACTTTAAAAACTGATTCATATACTTAAATCCAATTCATAAGTTCAAAACTCAATTCATAAATACGCAAATCCACTTTGTAACTTTGAAACACAATTAATAAATACGCAAATCCAATTCGTAAGTTCAAAACATGATCTATAAACACGCAAATGCAATTCGTAACTTTAAAACACGAATCATAAATACGCAAATTTAATTTGTAAGTTCAAAACACAATTCATAAATACACAAATCCAATTTGTAGGTTCAAAACACAATTCATAAATAAACAAATTCAGTTTGTAAGTTCAAAACACGATTCATAAATAAACAAATCAAGCTTGTAAGTTCAAAACACAATTCATAAATACGCAAATCCAATTCGTAAGTTCAAAACACAACTCATAAATACGCAAATCCAGTTTGTAAAAATTCAACAAATTGTATTTTGTAAATGTGTTATTTTTGAGATTGATCTGGCTCTATATGCGGATTAGAAGAAAGAAAAATACAGCATTTCGCAATGCGGATGTCTGTGGTCTTTTACTGACACGATAGGTGCAGAGAATAGTGTCAAACACCTGTGTGTGTAAAGACTTTCCTGTCACAAAACGCGGTGAATAATCCTACATGATGGTAATAATTTAATTAAGGTGTTTACATGTCTGTTCTGCACTTCAATAATCCGACTAAAATTGACATGTCTTAATTTGCTTTCTGTTTAGATCGATTACCTGAATTGGAATAAATTAATAATAAATTAATGAAAAATCGCTGTTTACATGGTAGACTTAATCAGAGTATTGTCGTAACCATATTAAAATATTTTAATTTTTAATATATTATTAAAAATTAAAAAGGTTTTGACATCAAATCAATCTGCATTCATGACGTGGTTTTTCTTTTGTCAATTTAATGTTGCTTTGACATCAAGGTGCCTGCTGGGTCACCCAACTTTCACAGAACAATTTTAATTACATGGCATATTTCTAATAATTTATCTGCATTAACATTTGCCAAAGTAGAACAGTATGCTCAAAAATGCATTTAACATGAGGCTTCTTTCTTAGTCATAGAAAAATCTGTTTTCAAAAAGGAAACAAATGCGGTATTATTTTGCCTAGCTTGAGATGAGCAAGGTCAAATGCATTCCCACATGAAAAAATCAAGAGAATTGATATTAAAGGACCTTGGTGAAAATAATCAAAGTGATCAGTGTGTGTGTGTGCGTGTGAATAAACGAGGAGACATTGCTGTTTGGCACAGTGTGAATCCTGGCTTTAATTAAAGATGATGCACTGCACAAAAAGACAAACATCATTATTCTTCTCTATCTACTTAAAAAAAGAGAGTCTATTCACGAGATGCTATAACGAACAGCCAATATCCTTACTATCAGGGGATATGCAAAAACTCGAGATTTCTAAGCAACAGCTGACTACAAAGCTCGGACGGGAAAGGAGAAATATTTGAAATAGAATAAATAAACTTTTTTTTTTAAATTGGAAATGTATATAATTCCGGAGGCTCATTTAAATGAGAAAAAATGAGATCGGGAGCGAAACTGGAAATCATGTAAGCACTCCACGGCTCTTTCGGTTAGAGCTGGAAGCACTTAATGCAGGCCATAAATTGAGCTATATTATCAAACTGCATATTCATGGGAAAATGAAAGCCATCTGCAGCAATAATGGCTTTGCAGGCCCGCTATCATTTCTGGAAGCTAAAGCCCGTTTTGTAGCCCATGCATGTGCTCATTAGGACACCAACCTAGTAAAAAAAAAATAGTACTAAATATGTATAAAAAAAATTTTTCACTCTGTACATATTGAAATAAAATAAACTTAACCAAAAGAAGTGATGATCAAAACTAGGGGGACTTATTATTTTGTATGGGGAAAATACATAATTGCAAACCATTTAATCAAGGTCGCTGGTTCGAGCCTCGGCTTAGTTGGCGTTTCTGTGTGGAGTTTGCATGTTCTCCCTGTGTTCGCGTGGGTTTCCTCCGGGTGCTCCGGTTTCCCCCACAGTCCAAAGACATGCGGTACAGGTGAATTGGGTGAGCTAAATTGTCCGTAGTGTATGAGTGTGTGTGTGTGAATGTGTGTGGATGTTTCCCAGAGATGGGTTGTGGCTGGAAGGGCATCCGCTGCATAAAAACTTGCTGGATAAGTTGGCGGTTCATTCCGCTGTGGTTACCCCAGATTAATAAAGGGACTAAGCCGACAAGAAAATCAATGAATGAAACCATTTAATTCAAAAGCAATTACATTTACACATTCTACAAAATTTAGATTACAATAAAGTCATGAATATTTTATATGATTTTCAGTAAAGAAGTTTTAATTTTCTTCATTTTAAAAAGTATTCATCAAGTGTATTTAAATGCACTGCATATAACATTTAAACTCTAACGTGCTGATGTTTTTTTTAGCTACTTGCAACAGGGTTTGTACATTTTCACTACTAATATGGACGTTTCTAGGACTTTCAAGTAAATTTTCCTGACCTAATGTTTAAATATACAGTACGTAATAAATAATAAGAAAAACAATGCTTGTTCAAATTGATTACATCATATTATAAAACATGCAACAATCAACTTAGATTACATTTACTTTTATATCTAAAATTTATTTTGATAATGTTTACACAGCACTAATAATCTGAAAGCATGTTTTATAGAGCCTCAAAAATAATACATTTACAAAATACAATTTGTACATCCAGAACACAATTCACATTTACAAAATACAATGAGTAAGTTGAAAACATGATTTATAAATACGCAAATCCAATTTGTAATTTAAAACACTTCATAAATACGCAAATCCAGTTTGTAACTTTAAAATATAATTTAGAAATACACAATTCTAATTCGTAAATTCAAAACACGATTCATAAATAAACAAATAAATCATTATTTCATTCATTAATTTTCTTTTCGGCTTAGTCCCTTGATTAATCCGGGGTTGCCACAGCGGAGAGAATCTCCGACTTATCCAGCACGTTTTTACGCAGCGCATACCGTTCCAGTCACAATCCTTCTCTGGTAAAAAATTTTCCAGTTCCAAACACGATTTAAAAAAACACAACCCCAATTCGTCAATTTAAAACACGATTCATAAATACAAAAATTTAATTCAAAAATTTAAAACACGTTTCAAAAAAACACAAATCCAATTCGTAAATTTAAAACACGATCCATAAATACACAAATCCAATTTGTAAAATCAAAACACGATTAAAAAATACACAAATCCAATTTGTAACTTTGAAACACAATTAAAAATTCACAAATCAAATTAGTAAATTTGAAACATGATTCATAAATACGCAGTCCAATTCGTAAGTTCAAAACACGATTCATAAATACACAAATCCAATTCATAACTTTAAAACACGATTCATAAATACGCAAATCCAATTCGTAACTTCAAAACACGATTTATAAATACACAAATCCAAATTGTAACTTTAAAATACGATTCATATATACGCAAATCCAATTCTTAAGTTCAAAACATGATTCAGAAATACATAAATCCAATTCGTAAAAGTAAAACGTTATTCATAAATCCTCAAACCCAATTTGAAAATTGAAAATATGGTTCAAAAATACACAAAATTCAATTCGTAAATTCAAAACCCAATTCAAAAATACACAAATCCAATTCATTTGGCGAAATATTTATGATTTTTACTTGTGAATTCACAAATTGTTTACAAATTTTCAATTTTTTTTTTTTTTTTTTTTTTTTTTTTTTTTTTTTTTGTTAGTTTAGAGATTGATCTGGTTCCATAGTTTTTGGCCAGGAAAAGAAAAAACATGTGAAGACAATGAAACTAAAGACAATGGACCTACATAAATTTAAGTATACTGATACCTGTTAAACAAATTTTCATGACTTTTCCAAAACATTGTGGGTTTTTCTGTTTTTCCAAAACTTTTCCAGGCATGTCAAAATTGACATTTTCCAGGTTTTCCATGACTGTATGAACCCTGTTGCAAATCAGATGTTTTCATTTTGAATACATTCGAAACTTTGTATTTCTTCTGAATTGTTTTTACATTTTACATAGTAAGTGAACATTTTTTAGACTGCTCATTAGTGTACTACAATATACACTCACCGGTCACTTTATTAGGTAGACCTTACTAGTACCAGGTTGGAACCCCTTTGGCCTTCAGAAATGCCTTAATCCTTTGTTCCATACTTATAGATTCAACAAGGTACTGGAAATATTCCTCAGAGATTGTGGTTTATATTGACATGATGGCATCATGTAGTTGGTGCAGAGTTGTCAGCTGTAAATACATAATGCGAATCTCCTGTTACACCACATTCAGTGGGTGCTCTACTGGATTGAGATATTCCAACTGTGGAGGCTATTAGAGTACAGTGAACTCCTTGTCATGTTCAAGTAACCAGTCTGAGATGATTCACGCTTTATGACATGGCGTGTTATCCTGCTGGATGGAAGTATTTATCAGAAGATGGGTTCACAGTGGTCAAAAGAGATGGAGATGGTCAGCAACAATACTCAGGTAGGCTGAGGCATTGACACAATGCTCAGTTGGTACTAATGGGCCCAAAGTGTGCCACGAAAATATCCCCCACACCATTACACCACCACTACCAGCCTGAACCGTTTATACAAGGCAGGATGGATCCATGCTTTCATGTTGTTGATGCCAAATTCTGACCCTACCATATAAATGTTGCAGCCATTGTTTTTCCAATCTTCGATTGTACAACTTTGGTGAGCCTGTGAGGCACCCGGTGTGGTCATCTGCTGCCGTAGCCCATCTGCTTCAAGATCCAACCTGTTTTGCATTCAGAAATGCTCTTCTGCATACCTCAGTTGTAACGAGTGGTTATTTGAGTTACTGTTGCCTTCATCAGCTCAAACCAGTCTGGCCATTCTCCTCTGACCTCTGGCATCAAGGCATTTGCGCCCACAGAACTGCCGCTCACTGGACATTTTCTCATTTTTAGACCATTCTCTGCAAACCCTAGAAATGGTTGTGCGTGAAAATCCCAGTAGATTAGCAGTTTTTGAAATACTCATACCAGCCTGCCTGGAACCAGCAAACATGCAACGTACAAAGTCACTTACATCACTTTTCCTCCCCATTCGGATGCTCAGTTTGAAAGTTGTCTTGACCATGTTTACATACCTAAATGCATTGAGTTGCTGCCATGTGATTGGCTAATTAGATATTTGTTTAAATGAGCAGTTGGACAGGTGTACCTAATAAAGTGACCAGTGAGTGTATTTATATACACACACACAAAAAGGTGACTTATTTAGGAAAGCATGATCAAACACAATTTCATTCTTAAGCACAAATAAATGTGTACATCCTTATAATTCTGTAAAGCGTAAATATTAAATTAGAATTTTTTTATTATTGATTTGTCCAATGCATTGTTAAAATGTTTATTTTTATATGTCTATCTATATTACTATTGATATCTGAACTTTTAAGCATTTCAGCAAACACAATTCACCGTAAATAGTCAAATCCATAGTCAGATCTCCTAAATCAAGGAACTGTACCGTTCTAAACTGCCCCCCCATGAAATTCTCTGTTCTTTGAACTTTAATTTTCACCCAGCTTTTATTTAGCCGCAAAACAAAGCACAATGTTAATTGAACTAAATGGGTTCATTTACGTGTTAGAAACGGCTCTGCAGAAGTCCCTGTTCTACACATCTCCCAGGGTCACTTTGCCAAGCGCAGCACAAGCGAGAGCCATTCATCACTGTGAGCTAATGAGAGCAAGTTCCAAGTGCAATAAAGACACATAGTTAAAGTTTACACTCTTGCAGGAGCAATGAAATGGCACCCAATGCAGGGCCAAAAGGTGCTTTGTCAGGACATGATCGCTCTAGGTCGAACAAAAGCCATTTTGTCCTGAGCCTTTCAAGTGAGGTTAAACGTATAGTTTGGCTGAGAATGAAAAAGCATCACCCTCCTGATGTCCCATACCCGTGTGTTTTTCTTCTGTGGCAAACAAAAGGTGAATTTCATTTTCTGAATGAGGACAAAAGCTTCAAAAATTACACAAATCCCTTATACAAGTGTCATGGCTAAAGTAGCAAGTACCATATTTACAAACTGTTGCGATTTGGTGAATCCCAACTCCATTGTTTAAATGAACATTTGAAAAAAGCTTCGAATTTTGTGTGTTTGCAACTACACTTCTAGAACTGTTTTAGAAGCAGAGTTCCTGGCTGTGTTCTATTTTCACTAGGGATGTAACGGTATCAGAATTTCACGGTACGGTAATACCTCGGTATGAATGTCACGGTACGGTATTTATTGAATCATTTACAGGAAAAAAAAAGTGCCAAAAGTGTCAATGACATACAAATTAGCCATCTATCTGTTAGCTTTGAAACAGGAACTTCAATTTTAATAACAAAAAATTATTAAACCATGTAAAAAAATAAAGTTTCAATTTAGTAGTGTTGAAAACTCATCACATTTAACATTTAATCACTCACTTAGATAGAGATGGGTTTAAAGAAAAATTATCATATAATTATAATCTGGTAAAAGCTGGTATCTCTGGGTATTTACAATGTCCCCTGCAACAGAAAAAACCCTTCTCATTTGGGACTGAGGTTTCTGGGACAAGAGAGATATGACTTGGCCCATGTTGACAGCAGTGGGGTAACGTTGTGCATTGTCTTTCCCCCACTTGAGAAGACAAACCATGAGTGAGATAGAGGTCTCTTTGCGGTACAAGTCAATGTCTGCATCAATCTGAACAGTGTGCTGTGTTTCTGCAGTCCCCATGACTGTTATTAGTCGTATTCCCCAACTTGCAGGCACGTGCACACATAGGGCTCAACCTGTGCAGTGCGCATGCCCTTTTCAGTCTTGGATAGAAAATGCCCTTCCAAAACGATCAAAAGTGCCCCCGCGACGCGACACAACCTCCGTCCAGTCCAGCCCTTCAGTAGGCGCGCGACAACACCTCTCTTGAGTATGCGCGCTCAACCCCCCCTCGGCGCTTTACAATACGCGCGCCACAACACAGCTGATCAGAACGCGGCGACAACACCCGCTTTAGGTTCGATCATTTCCATCTTTTTTTCATCTCCGCTACTAGCAGCACACTCCATTTCCGCATTACTGGATCTGTAGCGACAACAGACCGCAAAGGATTATGGCCACGCCGGGGCTGATGGGAAATGAAGTTTCAGCTACCTCCCGTTCGCTTCATTCGCCTGAGCAAATTTTCTCTGAAGACCTATAGTTTTACCGAGTCATGCGACTTCGGTAATATCGAAAAAATTTAATATTGCGGTATGACGATATTTACAATACCGTTACATCCCTAATTTTCACTATGCCCTATTCCTTTCAAATGCTTCAATGTCCATTTTGAAAGATTTTCTAGAAGCTTAAAGTTCAATCTCTCACGTTTCACGTCTTTGGCCTCAAAGTTATTTTATTATAGTTCTGTTCTAACATTCTTAAAATTGACAATAGCGCTAATTTTGTAGTTCACTTCAGAAACATGCCATCAGCAGAGCAGTGACAAAAGTTATAAGTTATAAGACTTATGATCCACAAATGGAAATCTTTGTTACATCTCCAAAGCTTGTGAAAACAAATTTTATAGCACATTTCTGCATTGGTTTGAGTTTGCCAAAGATGTTATAGTAGAAATTTCAACTAATAATAATAAACATTAAAAAAAGCAATAGCCTCCTTAATAATAATAAATAATAATGTTTTATGTAAATGTTATTACAGGCAACAAATAAAATGAAAATATATATTTTACATCATTGTTTAACCATAATTCAGATTTAAATGTGAGACTGGCCAATGTGTTACTAAGTGGTTTTATGTTTTGTTTACAACAATAATGTTTGTGAAAGAAATATCGGCCCTATATAATTCCTTAAATTTATATAGCGCATTTCTGGACACTGAAAGCGCTTTACACATTGTGGGGAATCTCCTCATCCACACCCCAGTGTGCAGCATCCACCTGGATAATGCAACGGCAGGCATATTGTGCCAAACCAGCATAAGTATTTTACGTTTTGTCAGTTTAGTGGCTAATTCGTATAAATTCATTCAGTCGTACGAAAATCTACGATTTTAAAAAAGAGGCGTGGCACCCAACCCCACCCCTAACCCCAAGCGTCATTGGGTGATGAGCAAATCGTACTAATTGTACGAATTAAATTGTACGAATTAAATTATACGAATTCATACGAATTAGCCACTAAATCAAAAAGTTACGAATTTGCTGTAAGATTGCGTTGGCCAAACCGCACACCACACACTAGCTGATTGGTGGAGAGGAGACAGGGTGATGAAGCCAGTTATGATATGGGGATGGTCAAGAGGTCAGGATGCTGGGGTTAAACCCCTACTCTTTTTCATTTTTAACAACCACAGAGAGTCAGGACCTCGGTTTAAAGGGCCATGAAACCCCATCGTTTCAGCAGGGTGTTTTCACACCTCTACTTTGGAAAAAGTCAGAAAAGTGTCCAGGTCTGTTTAGGGGGGAGTGTCGGAGGAAGAAAAGAGGCTTGGTGTGGGAGTGTCTATTTGAGCGCGCTGAGTTTCAGAGTAAAACATACACCCACAGCGGACAAAGTGACTGTGTTTACATGGACATCTGTAGTCGAATTATTTGCCAAATTATTAAATGGTGGACTTTAACTGCAGTTTGGCTTTTTCATTCAGGGAATTCATTCATGTCCCTCGCGACAAACGAGATATTTGATTAGAGGAACTGCTCTAAGCGTGTATTTTTCATGCAATGTTTGATACCGCACGGCGAATGAGAAAAAAAAACTCAGCATTTCCCGGAAACTTAGATGCACACGGCAGGTAGCGTCAGAAAGCCGCGTGTGTTATTCCGGTCACAAAATCCTGCACGAGGTTATAGTTTGGTTGTATTGCAAACTTGTTTACACTCGGTGCAATAGTTTGTTCGATACGAATAAAATACGAACTGAATAAACAAAGAGCACTGGTCGCTCACTTACCAAATCTGTAGAGACAGGACAATCCACAGCAACTAGAGCCGCGTCTTTATTAAGAGAAGACTACAAGTGAATCCGGATCTCAGCGTTTGCAGATGAGAACAGCTCTCAGGTAAACAATGTTCCTCCTTAGACACGTAAGTTATTGTTGTCGAGCGTCGCGTACACTGTTAATCCACACGTGACTCCAGCTGCGCTCTCACAGAGAGAAAATGAAAACAAAACTTAACTGCAGCAAACTATAAAAGCAACACTTCAACAGCTTCAAAAATTCGTTTCAAACCGGAAGTACGAATTTGCTTGAAATAACGCAAAAACAACCAATTTACACTTTTTAGTGAAATATATGTGTCCTAATAGTGTATTTAGCTGTGTGGGACACATATACGACTGTCAACAGCTCAAAAAATGTGTTTTGGTGTTTCGTGACCCTTTAATGTCTAATCCAAAAGCACTGAGCTGTATAGAGTCCCCATCAACATACTGGGTTGTTAAGACCCGCACAGACTGCAGGTTGAGCACCCCCTGCTGGCCTCTCTAACACTATTTTCCTGCAGCAACCTAGATTTCCCATGCGGTCTCCCATTCAGGTACTGACTGGGCGCAGCCCTGCTTAGCTTCAGCGACTATGTAGAGTTGCAGAGAGCTAACTGCCAGCAAATATATGTGCTGTTAAGTGTTTCAATTTCACCAAAAAGTATACTGGATTAAAAAAATATGTCTGCATGTGCATGTAAAACAATATCATTTGAACAACAACAACAACAAAAATAATCATATAATGTCGATTTTCTATGAAGAAGTTGTTACACCACCCTGTTTAGAATGTTATTAAAGAGCCCATATTATACATGAAATAGGGTCATATCTTGGTTGTAATAGTCTCCAACAACAGTCTAATATGCATGCAAGGTCAAAAAACACTTTCATGGTCTTATAATCTGCATTTATTTTTACCTAATTATTCCAGCGACTCCCGTATGAATCGTCCAGTGATTCATTTGTTCCCAAACCCCTCCTTAGCGCGAAGCTAATCTGCGCTGATTGGACCAATGACAGTCTGTTGCGATTGGTCGACTGCCTTCAGTCAGAGAGTGAAATGCCCAACAGCTAATCAGCAATATAAAAGTAATCATAGTTCATACACGCTCGATAGTGTAGGCGTGGATTTTAGCTGCCAGTGGGTCAATGTAAATGGACTTGAAAATACAGACGACTAACTATTTTATTGAGCAAAAACTCCAAAAACTGTCGAGGAGATCTCCTAGCTTGTCTCACTCTGCTCTTTTCACAGACACACACACAAACACACATATTGCCCTTGTCCTTGCATGCGCGCACACACACACAAAAACACACACACACCTGCGGACGACAGCGCGCGCGCGCGCCCACACACAAAAACACATACCTCCGGACGACAGCGCACGCACGCACACACGCATGCACACACTACCCTCGTCCATGGAGCTCCGTAAACAAAGCAGCACGCGTCGTGTTTTTAACGTGACTTTGCACGCGATAAGAGAATATAGCCAGTTAACCTGTTACAGTACACAAATCCCAACTAAATACATTTGCAAGCTAGAGTAAACGAGGCAACAACTTTAACCGCACGTACTTACACTTGAGAAATGGAGGAAGAAACCCATCCTGACGTCCATCAGTAAGTTACTTTTTTCTGTTCCTTCCTTTAACAAACGCCGATGAAGTATTCTTTGTAGCATGTAGTTTGCAGAAGTTTCCAGTAGTTTCCAACTGCTTGGTTATAATGCTGAGGTTTCATCTTTGGGTAGAGACTCGATAATATCCATCTGTAGTGTGACTTCAATCGACCAGCATGTTTGTGTGTGTGTGTTTGTGTGTGTGTGTGTCTGGGTTTCTATGTCGAGGACGGGGCCGCAGGTTTAAAATCTCCCGGGTTGGCGCGTGCACGTGAATAACTTGGTTTCGTTTGTACGTCATGGCGAAACACATAATGACTCTGTATCAAGGCGACTCGTTTGAAGCACTATGAGTCGACTCTTTTTTTAGATGAATCAACCGTTTTAAACACTGTACTCTTACAGATTTAAGCCTTAGCTGGATACTTCACTTCACTTAGAGCTGTGTTACACACTACATGGAGGGGAATTTTCAAAAACCCAAAATATGGGCTCTTTAAACAAACATTTTAACTAACGTGGTTCAAGTGACAGATCTGCAATATGGGTTTGGATAAGCCCTTTTGAATGATTTGTTCACTATAGTTACTGAATTGGTTCAACCCACTGACTCTGATTTTGCAGTGATTAACAAAGAAGCTTTAATTTAGTGAACAACAACCTAAAATATGTTTCCAGTCCTCACTGTCGTTATATGACGCAGAGTTTGCAAAACACCAATCAAAAATTCACCTTTTGAGTTTCGCAGTAGAATTTTCGTGTAAATGAATCCTTCTGCACATTGGAGGCAGGTAGTGACAGGACTAGCTGTCTAGAAAACTATGCTATCCGCAATGGGAGCTTAAGACGCACGACTCCAGGTGGCGATTTATTCAGCAGAAGTTCAGAGGCGACCGAATTCACCCTAGTCTGCGCTCGCTCACTCAAAGTTAAACCCAGGAGACAAATCAGCCTGCCGCAACCCCTGCCGGTTTTAAACTTGTTGTATATCGCCAAGGATTGAGTCACTTTGGTGCTCGCAGGACTGTGTGAGATATGACAAGTTTTTGGTAGCTGTTCAGCATTCGTTTGTAATGATAAATCCCCCTCCTCCCTCCTGCTGCCTATTGAAAGTCAGTATAGAACATTGGCTTTGAATTGATGTTGCTCAGGCACCAGAACTCAAAGCAGCAGGACATACTGGGGATGGTTTTTCTGCGATACAGCATGGAATAAACATCAGTTTCCAATTCCTCCATTTGACTGCATGGGGAGTCGTAATGCAGTATTATATATATATATATATATATATATATATATATATATATATATATATATATAGTACACCCCTCACAAATCTGCTTTTAAATAATATTTTTCTAGGATGCTTTAAAATAGTATATGGGTGCAAATATATTACATTACTCAGTAACAGAGCCAAATCTTTAGCTAGAAACTTACCATAACAGTTAAAACTTTGTACACTCAAATTTACGTTAGGAAAATATAATATAAAAATCTTTAAAAAATTTTTTTACAATATTCTGCTTAAATTGAAATGCATGTTTCTATTTCTTAAGACGTTCAGTGATTAAAATATTATTTTAATAAATATATTTGGTCAATAATTCTGTTTTGTTCAAATGCACCAAAATATATTGATTGTATTTATTGAGAAATTGATAAAAATATAAATTTTCATTAATTTATTTGTACACGTATAACAAACTGTAGGTAATGCACAAACAATGTTCAAATACATTTCATCCTGTAAATTCAACAAGTTGTTATTGGGAACAAAGTCTTCATGGGAAATTCTCATGAAATAAGTGTTGGTAGTAGTAGCGCAGTAGGTAGTGCTGTCGTCTCACAGCAAGAAGGTCGCTGGTTCGAGCCTTGGCTGGGTCAGTTGGCTTTTCCCTATGGAGTTTGCATGTTCTCCCAGCATTCAGGTGGGTTTCCTCCGGGTGCTCCGGATTCCCCCACAGTCCAAAGACATGCGGTTCAGGTGAATTGGGTAGGCTTAATTGTCCGTAGTGTGTGAATGTGTTTGTGGATGTTTCCCAGAGATGGGTTGCGGCTGGAAGGGCATCTGCTGCTTAAAAACTTGCTGGATAAGTTGGCGGTTCATTCCACTGTGGCGACCCTGGATTAATAAAGGGACTAAGCCGACAAGAAAAAGAATGAATGAACAAAGCAGCTGCTTTCCATCGCACCAGCAATAAGATCCAATGGACAGCCGATCGCTTTCACTCCATAATGGCAGAATCTGGGGCTGTTGCTGGGCGCTGCTGTTGCAGTGAAACGTTCTATTGAGTGTCGCCTCTTGGTGATTCTAAGCTCTTTGGCTAAGCTAAAGCTGGCAGACTTAAAAAACGACAAAACTCAACTGTTTAACTTTAGAGTAGTTGTAAAATGAGCCTATGTGTTCTTTTAATGTAACTTATTTGGATTAATTTAATCACCTGCAAGCTAGAAAAAGTATGGTTAGCTACAAAGCTAATGATTCCTCTACAACTCAGCACAAAAGTAACACAAAAAAATCTCAATATCTCAACAAATGATGTGACCCAGTTCATCTTCAGGGTGATTTGTGAATGGCTTTAAAAGATCTAAATGGCTTCTCAGTGTCGCAATATAAAAACAGTATCAGCTGAGGAAGGAAATGACTGCCTGCTCCAGCTGAGAAGCTTACCACTGTATTTAGTGGATTGTGGGAAGAAATGAATCGGTGCTTCTTATATTAACACACCGACCCATAATTGGCTAATTATAGCGGTTGTTCCGCTGGTGTTTAAAGCGTGCCAGAGAAGCGCATTTTGACTGGGTTCTCTCCTTCTATCTCCTCCAGATCCCAACGCTCTGACGCAGCACGGCCCCGACCACGCGCTCATCGGCGGAGTGGTGGCCGTGGTGGTCTTCATCACCCTGTGCTTCATTATCGTCTTGGGCCGATATCTGGCCAGGCACAAAGGTACGCCTTCCCTCCCCCCCTCTCTCTCGTCCCCCTCTCACCTAAAGTGTGCAAAATGCTTCAACATGTCCACTGTTGTACCTTATGTGTCTATGTGACCTATGTGGGACTGTGTGGACAGGGACATACTTAACCAATGAGGCCAAAGGAGCGGAGGACGCCCCTGACGCAGACACTGCCATCATCAATGCGGAGGGGAACCACGCACATGCAGAGGAAAAGAAAGAGTACTTCATTTAGCACCTCTGTTTTTTCTGTTCAGTATTGTCACGGCAACACTGCGATCCAGCAGAGGAGGCGTTCTAGCGCTCCGCTCCCTCACAGCACTAGTCTGGTCTGGCTTTCTCTCTCTTTTTTGTCTCCTCGACTCCTTTTGGAGTCATTTTGCCAGTCTCTTTGAGGCCAAATTGGATGTGCCGCCTGCTGCAAAAGAATGTTGCCTTTTTTTAAAAAACAAAACAAAACAAATCTTAATCATTCAAACAAAAAAACGAACGTTAAAAAAAAGATAAAGATATCAGTTGAGTTTGTAACTGTAACACCAGGTCCATTTAGGCCAAAAAAACCCTATCCCATCCTTCCAAAATGCCCCCCCGTTTGATTTGCCGAGTGCCAAAATATACAGACATGTGCTTGTTATGTTTGTTGCTGTGTTTATTTATTGAATTTCCCAGTGAATACTGATTTCTCAACCACCCTCACTGTGCCTGTTATATACCTTTTTACAGATATTACCAGGGAGCGGCAAGAAATGTGGTTCATCTCAAGTCGGAAAACCTTGGCTTTGCCAATAATTACGCTTTAAGACAAGAATATGTGAGATGTATAATGTAAATATCATGTACTGTCTGTTCTTGTGTGCGTGTCTGTTGTTTTCCATTGTATAAGTGAGTGATTTTTATCAGCTGCCCCCTCGACCCTAGAATTAAGAATGTGGCCAAGACATACGGACAATTCTATTCAATTGTACGGACACCCGAAAAACAAGACGGCAGATTGAAAATGGCAGGAACTCGATGAAGCACAAATGAGAATTGGTGTGTGACCATTAGAAGAGAGATCATTTTCTATTTCCGTCATACCTGTCTGTATATTCTTGCACTGTTAATACCCTCCCCCACCCTTGAGCGTTTGTTTCAGACCTGAAAATGTATCAAACGTAAGCACAAAGTCATTGTAAAATGTCATTGGTTTAGACAGTCTCAGGATGAAAAAGAAGAGCCTAATTGAATTTGTCTTTTATCACTTGAGTGAATGATGAGTTTTTGTTCTCACTTTGTCAATCGATCTGAATGGAGGAGTGTTTCATTTGGATTGGCTGACTGACCCTTGTTAATACTGCTGTATATTACTTTGCTAAAGTGACTCTTGGTGGAATATTGTTAAACTATAGGATCCCATATATATACATACACACACATATCTATATATATGAGAAAACAAATGTCAAAAATATCTATTTGGAGTGTCCCATACTTTTAGTTCATATAGGTGAAGAACATATTTGTTTGTTATTTTGCTTTTGTCCCAACCCAGGGAATGTATATAATGTGTATATTTCAGCATTTAGTACGCTGTTTATTTAATTGAATTTGAAAACCTTTACTGCTCTGTTTTGTGTGCGACTCCATTTTAGCTTCTCGATACTACTGTATGTCCCGACAGAAACTTGTCATAATACTAATTTATTGGGTAAATCTGATGGACAAACACAATACATTACTATTAGTGCTTTTTCTAAGCTCGTGAACAGATAGGATCGTTTGTTCATGAGAAGGTCAGAACAACAATCACCATTATTGCCTTTGTGTTTGCAACAAAACATATGACGACCATACATTGAAGCTCTGGAGAACGCGTATCCTTCAATGTACGTTTTTACGAAACATCTTTCCAGTGTTCATACTTTATTTCACTCTTTATAACATCAACTAGAACTGAGACATTTTTCTAAGACCTTTTGAGTTGCGTTTTTTTTTTTTTTTTTTTGGTTTTGCTGTATGGGGAAATGTGTGAGGTTGCTTTTACATTAAATATCCAACTTTTTCAAACTATGCCTCTGTAAGAAAAGAAAAACTCAGAATACTGAGTAAAATATGCACAAACTCAGATTTGTTTCCTTCTTCCTGCAACACTTTAGTGTATCTGAATGAAGAACATTCTATCTATCTATCTATCTATCTATCTATCTATCTATCTATCTATCTATCTATCTATCTATCTATCTATCTATCTATCTATCTATCTATCTGTCTGTCTGTCTGTCTGTCTGTCTGTCTGTCTGTCTGTCTGTCTATCTTTCTGTCTGTCTGTCTGTCTGTCTGTCTGTCTGTCTGTCTGTCTGTCTGTCTATCTATCTATCTATCTATCTATCATTGACTTCAACTATAACCTCATTTGATGGTGTATAAATACACAGGGCTCTATTTTAACAATCTAGGCACAAAGTCTAAAGCGCAGGGCGCAAAAGCATTAAGGGAGTGTCTGAATTCCCTTTTGCTATATTACGGACGTACAAATACGCTCTGCGCCACTGCGCATGGTCTAACAGGGTTATGTTTATTCGCTTAATGAATTATGAGTGTGTTTTGAGAATAAACCAATCAGAGTCTCGTCTCTCATTCCCAGTCAGTTAGTTGCATCGTGACATGGCTCATTTGCTATTTACATGGCGGACTTTGAACGCTTCACTAGCGAGGAAACAGTTAAACAGACCATCTGCAGCATGAGGATAAAGAACTAGCCTTCTCCAATCGGGCTTTACTTTCACTTTCTCTCTCTCTTTTGTGGATAAAAAAAGTACACTCAACTGAAGACATTGATTAGCCTACATTCTTAATTTTGTTTCTTACGTGCAATGATTTGTTTCAAAACTTTATTAAAATTCTGTACTTATTTCCAGCAAACAAATAAATGAACAATAATAAGGAAATTTGGTTATATCTAAAACACATATCTTATGCCCAATATGGTCCAAAACCTGACAGGTGGACAAATCTATAAGCTTGTTTTTAATAAAACTAATATTAATATGCATGTAATAATTAATAATAATAATAACAATAATACTTATACTAATAATAACATTATACAAAAGCAAGTTGTCGGGAATAAACTAAAAAAAGATGAGAGATGAAGAAGGCATGAAGGCAGTGTGTTTTTATATTTATGTAAAAAATAATAATTTTTGTAATATTTTAATCCTTTAATCCTTTTCCATTTGTAAAGATATTTGTGTATTGCTCTACATCATGTGTGTATTAAGCAATGTGTTAGCGAGGCGCAAAACGAACTTGCTCTGCGCTGGACTTTAGACCTGCTTTCAGCTGGTTTATTGCACAATATATTTTAGTTCCTCAAAATAGCAATGTGATAACAATGCGCCTTAACACACCTCTTTTCTAGACTGGAACTCCCATGAGTTCACAAAGTGGTGCAAATGGATTTGCAATTTAAACAACGCGGCAAAAAAAATGGAAAATTAAGGTTGCGCTGGTCTGAAAATAGCAATCTGTCAGGGCAAACCCATCTTGCACCTTATTGCGTCAGGTGTATGATAGAACCCACAGTCTTTGTTTTTGTTTGCTTCATGTAGTTCTGAGAGCTGAGATGCATATTTTGACATCAAGGTAAGTGCATAAAGATCACTCACACACACACACACACACACACACTTTAGTTTGCTTTTATACTTCATTTAAAATCCAGAAACTAAGCTTTTATTGCACAGTCTAAAGAGTTAATGGTGCCAACTGATGATCAACCAAATAAATTACAAGCTTGACCTCATCCCAACAGGGAAAACCACCAACAATCAAAAATGCATGTTTATATGGTGTCATGGTTTTGTAATCAATGAAATGTGGTTATAATAAAAGTCAATGGGGCAAAAACAGCCAATAACAGCAAATTAGGGAGAAAAAGGTACACATTTTGTGTGTCTGTTTTTCACCAAATCAGTGATATCATTTAAAAATTTGGCAATTAAGGAGTTAAAATCCTGTAGTTTATAAGCATATCAGTAGTTTTGATCAGGACTGAGATTGATTAACAGATTTATAAAAAAATATAGAAAAATATTTATCAGGTGCATTTTTACAGCAGTTTAATTTAGGGGATGTTTTCATCCTGAACATAACAAAAAGTTGGTAAATTTGAGTGTATTGTTGAGTTTTCAAACAAAAACATTCAAAGCTTTTTCTCAAAATATGTGTCAAAATAAGATTTGTCACCTAAAATCATTCTGCTAGCTGAAACAAAGGAAAAGTTATGGCGAATTTAAGACAGAAAATCACCCCAGAATAGTTGAAAACATCCTCAACAGCGCATACAGTAACGGTTAAGCAATATTTTTTATCGATGGTCTACAGAACAAACCACTGTTTTACAAAGAATTACCCAATTACCATAACTTCTTAACCCATTTAACCTAGTTAAGCTAAAACTGCACTTTAAGCTGAATACTAGTGTCTTAGAAAAATCTAGTAAAATATTATGTACTGTCATCATGGCAAAGATAAAATAAATCAGTTATTAAAAATGAGTTATTAAAACTATTATGTTTAGAAATGTGGTGAATAAATCTTTCCATAAACAGAAATTGGGGGGGAAACATAAAGAGAGGGGCTAATAATTCAGGGGGGGGGGGTATATTTCTGACTTCAACTGTGTATATATATATATATGTATATATATATATATATATATATATATATATATATATATATATATATATATATATATATACATACACTTTTTTCTACTTATATATTACACAGTCTTATTTTGCATTATAGTATTTGTTTAATACATGAGTAAATCAGGTCCTTGATCTGCAATGATGAAATAATCTTGCCACATATTTTGAAGTGCTCTTGTTTGACGGCTACATGCTGCCCTCATGAGCCTGATGCATTAAGTGCATGAGTGTGTACAAGAGCAGCTTCCCTCTCTCAAAGCTTTGTTTATTGTCTCCAACTTTAAGTGGCTTTCCGCTGAAACTTTCAAATCCTGCCCTTCTTTCCACTGTAGCAGCATCACGACAGCTTTACGTAATCCATAGTGCGAGTTGGCAGAGAAATTACAGCAAAGGATTTGGAGAGATCAAAGAAACGGGCAAGGAGCAATGCAGTGTGTTCAGCCTTAAATCTAGACTGAGGCTTAAGAGAATAACCCGCACAAAACCATTACTTTTCTCTCTGCACTCACAACAAAGATGATGCTGTATCTTTAAATATGAGTTAATACTTTAGTGGATGGAAATAGCTATTAAAACTATATATATATATATATATATATATATATATATATATATATATATATATATATATATATATATATATATATATATATATATATATATATACAGTTGAAATCAGAACTATTAGCCCCCCTGACTTATTAGCGCCCCTTTTTATTTTTTCCCCAATTTCTGTTTAATGGAGGGAAGATTGTTTCAGCACATTTCTAAGCAGTATAGTTTTAGAAACCTATTTCTAATAACTGATTCATTTTATCTTTATTATGATGACAGTAAATAATATTTTACTTGATTTTTTTCCAAAACACTTCTTTACAGCTTAAAGTGACATTTAAAGGCTTAACTAGGTTAACAAGGTGAACTAGGCAGGTTAGGGTAATTAGGCAAGTTATTGTATAACAATGGTTTTTTCAGTAGACTATCGAAAAAAAAAGTTAGCTTAAAGGGGCTAATAATTTTGTCCCAAAATTGGGTTTTTAAAAAATTAAAAACTGCTTTTATTCTAGCCGAAATAAAACAAATAAGACTTTCTCCAGAAGAAAAAATATTATCAGACATACTGTGAAAATTTCCTTGCTCTGTTAAACATAATTTGGGAAATATTAAAAATATGATATGATTTTTTATTTTATTTTTTTTTTTCTTTCTTAATGTGTTATACCTTTTCTATGGCCAATAATGTTTAAACTACCCAATAGCAATAAGTTAATTTAAACATAAGGTCTCCAGTAAGTCCCAGGGGTTGCAAGACGCTTGGCGATTTCCAAAAATCTAATTTATTTTACTATTAGAATTACCATATTTTATCCATAACCTACTGAAGAACAAAATAGTTAATAGTTACATTGTTAACATGTTAATGAGACACATCAAAAACAACATGCAAATAAAAAGCCATCAACCTTTCTATTTAAAGGGCCATGAAACCCCCTCGTTTCAGCAGGGTGTTTTCACACGTCTACTTTGGAAAAAGTCAGAAAAGTGGGCGTGTCCAGCTCTGTTTAGGGGGGAGTGTCGGAGGAAGAAAAGAGGCTTGGTGTGGGAGTGTCTATTTGAGCGCGCTGAGTTTCAGAGTCAAAACACACACCCACAGCGGACAAAGTGACTGTGTTTACATGGACATCTGTAGTCGAATTATTTGCCAAATTATTAAATGGTGGACTTTAACTGCTGTTTGGCTCTTTCATTCAGGGAATTCATTATTGTTCCTCGCGACAAACGAGATATTTGATTAGAGGAACTGCTCTAAGCGTGTATTTTTCATGCAATGTTTGATACCGCACGGCGAATGAGAAAAAAAAAACTCAGCATTTCCCGGAAACTTAGATGCACTCGGCAGGTAGCGTCAGAAAGCCGCGTGTGTTATTCCGGTCACAAAATGCGGTGAAAATCCTACGCGAGGTTAAAGTTTGGTTGTAGTGCTAACATGTTTACACTCGGTGCGATTGTCAGTTCGATTCGAACAAACTGAATAAACAAAGAGCACTGGTCGCTCACTTACCAAATCTGTAGAGACAGGACAATCACCAGCAACTACAGCCGCGTCTTTATTAAGAGAAGACTACAAGTGAATCCGGATCTCAGCAATGCAGATGAGAACAGCTCTCAGGTAAACAATGTTCCTCCTTAGACACGTAAGTTATTGATGTCGAGCGTCGCGTACACTGTTAATCCACACGTGAGTCCAGCTGCGCTCTCACAGAGAGAAAATGAAAACAAAACTTAACGTCAGCAAACTATAAAAGCAACACTTCACGCTTGTTTTGCCAATACAACGAAGCGTCTCTGTCGTCTAAACACTATGACAGTAATGAATATTAATGAAGTTGCACAATAGAGCGCGCTGATTGGTTTGAAACAAGCTTTACTCATGCATTAATGCAACACACTGTAAGACATAATAAGACACACTCTGGCACAGACGTCCAGTCTGCACGCTGGAATACAACGCTATTATGTCATGACCGTGACACAGCTTCAAAAATTCGTTTCAAACCGGAAGTCCGAATTTGCTTGAAATAACGCAAAAACATCCAATTTACACTTTTTAGTGAAATATATGTGTCCTAATAGTGTTTTTAGCAGTGTGGGACGACTGTGCATATACGACTGTCAACAGCTTAAAAAATGTGTTTTGGTGTTTCGTGACCCTTTAAGTGCGACCCCTGGGGTGATTACATTATATTAAAGACACAGCAATAGCTCCAGATGCAGCACATTGATTTTATGGCACCAGGCCAAACTTTCTGACACCTTTACTGCACTCACATACATTACAAATAAATAAAGGCCACAACTGAACATGGAGGATGATCTCAGAGTGGCGTTCTCTAAAATTAAAAGATGAATATACTTGGGCCTGTTGGTTTGTATGCACCATTGTGTGCAAGGTTTATACATTTACAACCACCTCACAGAAAATCAGGAGTCGTGAGTCACTGGCGTTGTTATTTTGGGGGTCGTGGGCTGAAAAGTTTGGGAAACCCTGCAGTAGGCTATATATCACATATTTCATAGGGAAAGTTTCACCAATTCATCTGCCATCTGTGTAATATCCCAAGAGACTTAATTATTAGGATTGATATTTTCCCAGAGCAGTTAGCAAGGAATATGATTTTGGCTCTCTTCCAGTATGCTGCAAGGCTGTAGTTGGAGATTTCGAAGCTGTGGCGAGGCCAGAAATCTCAGATTAGGAGGATCTTTCTGAAACAGGGTGAACTTAATTATGAGCCACTGTCCTGTAGGTGCATTTATATAGAAAACAGTAGAAAAAAAAAAATAAACACTAGCAAATTTCATTTAAAATTGTTCTATAACAGATGTACTTTACAATTATATCAGCGGGGACTTGATGAAAATGGACAATTGCAATTACACTACAAAAATGCAGGGTTTTACACAATTGATTCACGTTGTCCCAACACAAATCCATCAAGTAATGTCTCAAGTTTAAGTGGGTTGAACATTAAATAATTAAGTTTCTCAAGAAAATCTCTATTATTGTGTTGTTCTGGGTCATTCTAAATAATTCAAGAATTCACACTTAGCTCATGATTTAAAAAATAGCTTGTTTGTCATGCTGTCCCAAGAGAGAGCCCTGAGCTCAAGGGATCGGATTGCCGGGGGCTACCTCCTTTTTGCAGGGCGAGGGGAGATAGAGCTCAGGTTGATCTCAAAACTCCCCCGCTGCTGAGGCTGTGGTGAACTTCCTGAGAGTAAGACATTTAGAAAAAAAATTAAGACTCATTTAGGTTACAGCCATATCACCCTGCAGCCCAAGACCAGTTACTTACTGAATGGGAGACCACATAGGAAAATTAGGTTGCTGTCGCAAGTGATGAAAGTGAGGCCAGCAGGGGGCACCTGTGGTCTGCGCGAGTCCTCATGCCCCAGTAAAAGTGAAGGGCACACTTTTTGCACATGATGGGTCCAAAGTGTGCCAAGAAAATATCCCCCACCATTACACCACCACCAGCACGTTGATACAAGGCAGGATTGATCTATGCTTTCACGTTGTTGATGCCAAATTCTGACCCTACCATCCGAATAGGAACAGGAATCAAGACTCATCAGACCATGTTTTATTTTTACAATCTTCATTCATTCATTTTCTTGTCGGCTTAATCCTTTTAATAATCCGGGGTCGCCACAGCGGAATGAACCGCCAACTTATCCAGCAGGTTTTTACCCATCTCTTTCCCCTTCCAGCCACATCTCTGGGAAACATCCACACACACATTCACACACTCTCATACACTATGGACAATTTAGCCCACCCAATTCACCTGTACCGCATGCCTTTGGACTGTGGGGGAAACCAGAGCACCCGGAGGAAACCCACGTGAAGGCAGGGAGAATATGCAAACTCCACACAGAACCACCAACTAAGACGAGGTTCGAACCAGCGACCTTCTTGCTGTGAGGCGACAGCACTACCTACTGCGCCACTGCCTCACTATTTTTACAATCTTCTAATGTCTAATTTTGTTGAGCCTTTCCCTGCTGAAAAATCCAGCTTAAACCAGCCTAGGCTGGTTGGCTGGTTTTAGCTGGTCGACCAGGCTGGTTTTAGAGGGGTTTTGGCCATTTCCAGGCTGTTTTCCAGCCTGGTCTTAGCTGGTCAGGCTGGAAAATGACCAGCCAAATCTAGCTAAAACCAGCTTGACCAGCCTGGTTTAAGCTGGACATAGCTGGTTTTGGCTGGATTACCAGCTTGGCTAGGCTGGTCAAGCTGGTTTTAGCTGGTCATCTCCCAGCCTGACCAGCTAAGACCAGGCTGGAAATGGCTGGAAACCAGCCTGGAAATGGCCAAAACCCCTCTAAAACCAGCCTGGTCGACCAGCTAAAACCAGCCAACCAGCCTAGGCTGGTTTAAACTGGATTTTTCAGCAGGGTTGCCTCAGTTTCCTGTTGTTAGCTGACGGTAGTGGGTTTTCTTTTTTGGGGGCAAACTGTCATTTCTAAAAGCTTTATTTAGACATCATTAGCATATTCAAGCAGCTTAATATAAATCCGAAAACAGATCAAACAGGACAACGCCTAATAATAATCCCCTTTAAATTAGCAATTAGCATTAGCATTTCTGTTCCATTGTATTAAAATGCTGCTGTGGTCTGAATACACGCATCTATGATTATATGCACATGCCCTACGGTGGATTATCTTTCCTGTCTTTGTATATGGCATGAAAGCGACACTGTTGGAATATTTCTAAGTGCACACCTCATTAAAGATCTTTGAGAATGAAACAAAATGAAATAGGTAATTTGGAGATCTTTAGTATGCATAGAGGAGGTAAACAAATGAGATCACCTTGAAAGGACAATTAAGAATGGAGCTAAAAACCTGTCGGGCTGCACAGAGTAATTACAACTTAAAAGATAAATGATTGAGTTTTTAATGGTGTTCTGAATCTAGTTAGTCTCAACAAAACAAGGAACAATCAATACACCCACAGAAAACCACACATGTAGCCAATTGGTAGAGTTTAGTTTTAGAGTGACGGACGCTCAAATGGCAATGACAACTGGCACGGCGACCTTGGGCAGACAGATGGACCAACAGAAAATGGGTTTTTCTACTGATTAAAAGCAGTGTTCCCTAGACATGGGAGATTATTTAAATTCAGAGCAGAAGAGCAAACCAAACACAACTTTTATCTTTTTTAGGAAGCTTTAAAAAATGTTCTTTGAGACAGGACTGCTTTAGATATTCAATTCAATTCAGCTTTATTTGTATAGCGCTTTTACAATGTAGATCGTGTCAAAGCAGCTTCACATAAATGGTCATAGTAACTGGAACAGTGTGGTTCAGGTTTTAGTGTTTAAGTTCAGTTCACTTCAGTTTAGCTCAGTTCAGTGTGATTTAATCATTACTGAGAGTTCAAACACTGAAGAGCAAATTCATCGATGCATAGCTCTACCAATCCTGAACCATGCGAGCCAGTGGCGACAGCGGAGAGGGAAAAAAAACTTCACCTGATGAAGATTTAACTAAATGATGAAGATTTAACTTAATGATATAGATTTAACTTCCACCGAAGGATAATGTGTTTTTTTTTTTTAAGTTTGGCTTTGTTGTGGTTTATTTTGTGCACTGCATGCTAGGGATTTCAACAGAACTTTTACTTTTATAATTTTTGTTAGTGATTGACATTGTTATATGAATTTGCAGGTGAAGCAGGAAGTCCATCTTTTAACAGCAGTCTGTTATCTGATTGTGTGAGAAGCTTGAAAATTGGATCATACAAATTTCAAGAGTTCACACTTAGCTGATGATTGATTATAAGCAAGCTCAGGTAGATCTCGACAACTCCCCCTTGATAAAAACTGATGACTAAAATTGAATGCTATGAAAACATATGCTGCATGGTGAGAGATTAACTCTAGTGCAAAATTTAGATTTATCAATTTACTTGTTGTGCATGTTTTTGGAAAGTGGGAGGAAACCAGAAGACCCGGGGAAAACCCACGCAAGCACATGCAAACTGCACACAAAAACGACCACTGGCCTGTTAAAGGGTCACGAAACACCAAAACACATTTTTTGAGCTGTTGACAGTCGTATATGTGTCCCACACTGCTAAAAACACTATTAGGACACTTATATTTTGCTAAAAAGTGTAAATTGGTTGTTTTTGCGTTATTTCAAGCAAATTTGTACTTCCGGTTTGAAACGAATTTTTGAAGCTGCGTCACGGTCATGACATAATAGTGTGTATTCCAGTGTGCAGACTGGACGTCTGTGCCAGAGTGTGTCTTATTACGTCTTACAGTGTGATGCATTAATGCATGATTAAAGCTTGGTTCAAACCAATCAGCGCGCTCTATTGTGCAACTTCATTAATATGCATTACTGTCATAGTGTTTAGACGACAGAGATGCCACGTTGTATTGGCAAAACAAGCGTGAAGTGTTGCTTTTATAGTTTGCTGCCGTTAAGTTTTGTTTTCATTTTCTCTCTGCGAGAGCGCAGCTGGAGTCACGTGGGGATTAACAGTGCACGCGACGCTCGACAACAATAACTTACGTGTCTAAGGAGGATTATTGTTTAAATGAGACCTGTTCTCATCTGCAAACGCTGAGATCCGGATTCACTTGTGGTCTTCTCTTAATAAAGACGCGGCTCTAGTTGCTGGTGATTGTCCTGTCTCTACAGATTTGGTAAGTGAGCGACCAGTGCTCTTTGTTTATTCAGTTTGTTCGTATCGAACTAAGTTAACTATTGCAGAGTGTAAACATGTTAGCACCACAAACAAACTTTAACCTTGTGTAGGCTGCATAAAAAATACACGCTTAGAGCAGCTCCTCGAATCAAATATCTCGTTTGTCGCGAGGGACATGAATGAATTCCCTAATTGAAAGAGCCAAACTGCAGTTAAAGTCCACCATTTAATAATTTGGCAAATAATTAGACAACAGATGTCCATGTAAACACCATCACTTTCTCCCGTGTTTGTGTGTGTGTGTGTGTGTGTGTGTGTGTGTGTGTGTGTGTGTGTGTTTTGACTCTGAAACTCGCGCGTGCCCAAACAGACATTCCCACACTATCCCACTTTAGTTCCTCCAACACTCCCCCTAAACAGAGCTGGACACGCCCACTTTTCTGACTTTTTCCAAAGTAGAGGTGTGAAAACACCCTGCTGAAACGAGGGGGTTTCATGGCCCTTTAAAGGACCAGAACCGCTGACGTTCTTGCTGTGAGGCGACATCACTGGGCCACCGTGCTGCCCCATGGAGGGAAAGGTGAAGAGGTCAGCCTGATCTCACGAGAAAACGTAAGTATTTTACGTTTTGCCAGTTTAGTGGCTAATTCGTACGAATTCGTACGAGTTCAGTCGTACGAAATGGTACGATTTTAAAAAGGAGGCGTGGCACCTGACCCCACCCCTAACCCCAACCGTCATTGTGGGATAAGCAAATCGTACTAAATTGTACGAATTAGATCGTACGAATTCATACGAATTAGCCACTAAATGAAAAAGTTACGAATTGCCGTGAGATTGTGTTGGAAGAGGTAGGGGTGGAAGGGGGAATTCTTCAAATCGAAGATGACTGTAGTGAAAAAACCCTGGCTCTTTATAGTGGGTTAGGAATGGCCTGATTGGTGGATCATGCATGCTAATGCAGAACCAGCCGTGTTCAATCATAATCACGTGCTCCTCTCGAAATTAGTTTATGAATAAACTTCACTTATATGAAGTAAACCGACATGATTAATACATGAATAATCTGACCTCTTTTGGTGACTTATTTATTTATTTATTTATTATTAAGTGGGGTTTTGAGATAGGCCTACGTGTCATACAAAATTTTTAATTAAACACACATCGTTTACTAACCCTGAGGAAACTCTACATATATTAATTTCATACTATGCTCACGTCCAAATGAATAAAAAAAAAAAAAAATATATATATATATATATATATATATATATATATATATATATATATATATATATATATATATATATATATATATATATATATATGGCAATAGAACGATTGCCAGTTGCATTACCACAGTTTCACTACAATAGAATGAGTATACATACTTTACTTAGTAGAGAAAAACGAATGTGTAGTTGCTGAGTGCTTTTTTCTTTAAATCTCTAGTAGGCTAATCTTCCAAATGGAAAATGAAACCATACTGGTTTTAAAGTTTACAATGTAACACTATTGGTTTGTACTGGATGTTTTTCTTTATTCATTCTGGATTCAGTCAAACCAGCCAACTTAACTTTGAAATGTGCATTCGTTACCATGCGACATTAATATAATGTTTTAAACATGTTTTTAAAAACATTCTTGTATCAACACTTTATAACAACCACACTATAGTTAATTAATTATTTCTTAAGTATTAACTCGACGTCAGACGTTAGTAAGCAGTATTAACTCGACTTAGACGTTAGTAAGCAGTTTATAAATACAGATACAAATGCTGTACTCTTGAATTAGAAGCACATTTTTTAATGTGCTTAATGATATTTTCATAGTTTGTTAATGATTATTTTTTAATTCTTTATTACTCTTTTAGGTTAAGTATTGCGTCATTTAAAAACCAGTTATTTGAGAGTTGCTGGTGGTTTTTAAATATTATTCAGAATGCGTGTAAATAATAAACTTTTCAAATGAACATTTGTACATCTTGTTATTCAGGCATATACTAATAGTTTGTATGTTAATAAATGCTTTATTAAGTCAACTTCATTCAGTTTTGTGACCAAATCTAAAGTGATTAGCTAATTAAAGGCTAATTATAGTTTAAACAGGATAAATAAATAAATAAATAAACGACTTTATTAATTTCTATTCATTTGAAGATACACACATAAAAACTGTATCAACTGAAAAATAAATCTTTGCAATCTTATGTAAAATAACATTTCTGTACAGTTTAAACATCACTAAATACCATTGAAAAGTTACATCATAATACATCGTTAAATTAATATGTTGTTGCTTTATCCAATTTTATTTAATTATATTTATTGCTAGTATTTTGACACTTCTGTTAATTGGTAATGTTTAAAGATTACAGTAATTAATTTATTTATTTTAGATACGATTGCAAACATTTATTGTTCATGTCATACTGAGCCTTTAAATGCCATTTATAAGGAATCTAAAAAGCATAAAAGTCCTCACTTTAGATTAGGTCACAAAACTGCATGAAGTTGAGCTAATAAAGCATTTATTAACATGCATAGTAAACATTACTATATGCCTGAATAATCAAATATATAAATGTTGATTTGAATCGATTTATTAATCGTTTACTAACTCATTCTGAGGTGCGTTTCCCAAAACCATCGTTAGCCAACTAAGGTCGCAAGTTCCGTCGTTGAAAGCATAGTTTGTTGATTTGCCGTTTCCCAAATCCATCGCTCAAACGAACATTCGCAAACTGCATCCTAAACTTGAGCACTCGCAACTACAGCTTTTAAACACAGCCTCAAGCGAAAGCTATAGGTGACCTATTATTTAAAAGCGGAATTTATAGTACGTCTCCAAAGGTTTTGAAAACAAAAAGCATACGTTAATTCTTTTAATTTATAGTGGGTTATTTATTAAGAATCTGTACTGTATATGACACGGGCCAGCAAGTTATAACTTTCTGCAGTGGTATACAAGTGTCAAATTATTATTATTATTATTATTATTATTATTATTATTATTATTATTATTATTATTATCATTATCATTATCATCAACATCATCATAATCATTAATATTATTTTTAAATTATATATTTTTTTCATTTGTAATACATAATAATAAAATAATAATAATTATCATCATCATCATCATCCTCATGATCATCATTAGTATTATTAATACTATTATTAAATTACAATTTTTTCGTTTCCTAATACATAACAAATATAAAATTAAATTTTATAATAAATCGCCTCAGTATTTATTTTTTCATTTTGATTTATATATGATATTAGAATACGTGTTAGCTTTTGTAAGTGATTTGTTTTAGAATGAGTTATGTCATTCTCAATAATATTTGTAAAGTAAACATATACGTGCCATTTACATATATTTCAGTTAATATAGAAAACGAGTGCATGTTTTAACCAAAACTAATATTGGATTTTATTTAAAATGTGTGTTTGTGTAAAACAATATAATTTGCACAAAGATATGATAGGGTTTTTCTGTAAAGAAGTAGTTCCTCCGCCACGTTTAGAGCGTCATTATGGGCGTTTTATGTTATAACTAACATGGTTCAAGCGATGGATCTGCGAGAAACTATGCGTCTTGGGAAACATTCATCACTACATAGTTCTTTTCCCAAACGATGCATCATACCATGATAGTTCAGCCGTGAGTTACGTCGTTGTTTGGGAAACGCACCCCTGAATGATTCTAAAAGCCACCAACTACTCTTAAATACAAATGGTTTGTAAATAATGCAATATTTAATTTAATAATGAACAATTAATAAGTAATGAAAGTGGAAAATACAATTAAGCACATTATAAATGTGCTTATGAGTCAAGAATAGAGCATTTATTGCATTTGTATTTATAAATTGCTTACTAACATCTATTAATGCAGTGGAAAATTTAAGCATGAGCAATACGGGCAATCGCCCAGGGCAGCGAGGGCGGCACGAGGAGACGGTCATCGTGAGTAAAAAAAAAACGAGCCCCAGTAAAAGCTTTGAGATACCATTTACTTTATGCAAGCATATTAATTTAGAGAGGAAATCCCAGAATAAAGATGTTATTGGTCATTCGCATTTATGTCTTTTGCACTCGCAAGCATGTTACTCTCTATGTGCAACCGAAACAACGCTGTTGAAATCAAACTGACGCATGCACGCAGAAAACGATTCCCGCTTGCCTTACCCGCTGCTCGGCTCCTGGTGTGAATCACGGTTATTGACCTTCTCGGCAATGAAACACTAATATTAATAGCAATTAATATTAATATTGATGCAAACAATTATTTAAGTGATCACTCTAGTTGAGTCTTTCTTTACATTGTTCTCCAGTTACATTTACGATTGATTTCTATTATTTATTTAGAATATCAATTGTATATTGATAACAGATGCGTAGCAATTGGAGAGGACGGGGGGCATCCGTTTGGGGTGGTTCGCCCAGGGTGCCATTTAAACTAGAATCACCACTGTATTAATGTAGACTTAATAATTCACAAATAACGAATTAACTTCATGCTAATGCTTAATAAACCATTCATAGTGTAAAAAAGTGTTACCAAAAAACGTTTTACAACATTCTTGGAGTGTATATTCTAAGAACAATCATGTTATATAAAATAAAATTGCTTCATTTACTCTCCCGCTTGTGGTTTCAATCATTTAAAAGTTTCTTTTGATGAACATAAAAGAAGATATTTTGAAGAATGCTGGTTGCTGGGACCCATCAACTTCAATTAGGAAAAATACAATGGAAGTCAATGGAAGCAACTAGTAGTTGCAACCCGGGCTCATTGTGGAAATGTAGTCCAGCGGACGTTTCTGGAGACCGCGGAATACGTCCCGGCGGGTACGTACGGCTGCAGTTTTTGTTTTTGCGAATCCGCGAGAGGCCGCTGTTGTGTGCTTTTTCTCATCTCGAACGTCTCTTGCGAGTGCGGTTCGCGCCCGCGCTGTTCTCGCGTCAACCCGCCAGAGGCCGCTGTCCGACTGACCGGATGATTGACTGCGCGACCGGCCAGTCGGCTGACCGCCGTCCTCTTTCCCTCAACCCAACCAATTTTACCGATCGACCCGCCCGCCCGCTCGCTTCCCTGAACCCGAGCAACGGTTTACAAAAGGCGTCCAAAAAAATAAAAGCCCTGATTTTTTTTTGTTTTTTTTATTCCACCACGTTTTCGGATTTCGTTCTCAGCCTGTCACGAAACTCGCTCACTTAATTTTTGGGATTCTGTTTTTGTCTTCCCTGATTGCTGGAACTGCTCTCCCCCGGACTCGAAACCGATCGCCGTGGTCGACTCCTCCTCTCCGCGTCTCTCGAGCCTGCCGACGTTACACGGTGAGCTGAGTGGACAAACGGATTGCAGCAAAAAAATAAATGCAGCAGTACGTACCTCCCGGGACGTATTCCGCTGTCTCCAGAAACGTCCGCGGGACTACGTTTTCAGAATGAGCTTGGGTTGAGTATTTTTCAAGATATATTCTTCATAAGAAAGAAACACACGCAGATTTTTTAACAAGTGAAAGATGAGTAAATGATGACAGTATTTCTTAAATATCCACATTGTTAGCTGAAATTTGCTTTTTATATAATTTCATTGACTTTGACATGAAATAAACAAACAAATTATCTTATGTCTATCAGGCTAAGCTGGCTATTTTATCCATCACCACAAAACAAAAAAAGGGATTTAACAATTAACAGTCATTTATCTGGCTGAATGGCTTCTGTCAAAACTAAACAACACTCCATTCGAGAAAGTACACATTTTAGATTAGTTTTGTGAACTTAACATACTAAAATATAAGCTTTTTATTGTAAACACTGGTCCACAGTTGCACTTTCCATGAACTAAACATTTAAAACAGAGCTCGGGGAAAGACAGCAATCATGTGGCAGCCTTAGAGAGGGTTGTGAAATCCCTGTGTTTATGAAACCCTACCATGACCTTCGTATCTCACTCAATTATATGCATCAGCTCTTCAACAGCGACCCCAGAGAAAAGCACTTTTAAAGCCGAGATATTCTTTGCCTTACACTGAAAATGTTGTGTGCTTGAATAATTGAAAAGCTTGATTTATTTGATCAGTCTCTCAACACATTACTATTGGCAATCACAACAAGTGGGGGGATATACATTATTGACATTTTATTTGCTACCATTTTACAAAATCTGAAACAAATAGTGAATTATACAGTGCATTCTAGGTGTACATGACAGTATTTTGGTTACAGGGTTAAAACAACAAAAGGCACAAGTAACGATACTAAAACAGCAAAATATTACATTGAAATGAATATTAGTATTTATCAAAGCATTGAAGTCAACATGAAACAGCATTCATTTTACTTTCATAATGTTAACAATCATGTAGGATATTTGGTGAGGAAAAAAGGAAAGCAGGAATTTATTCTCAGTACAAAAATAAAAACATTTTTAGCACAAGAAGGATGAAAACAAAGACTAAATTTCTACCGATAAGGTGATTTCAAAGATTATTATTATTATTATTTATTAAAAAATCATGCACAGTAAGACTAGAAATGGAAAATGAAAGTAAATAGGATCAACTTTGAGTACACCTTGACTTTGAAACTGACCTTTTCTAAACTTAATTCACTGTAACAAGCAAAAAGTGAACGGCATCCATGTACTTTAATACATTTTTCACAAACCCTACATACTTGTGAAATAAAATATACATGGCAGTTATTTAAATGTTGTTCTAACTATGACAGTCAGAATTATTAGCCCCCCTTTTATTTATTTATTTATTTATTTATTTTTTATATATTTCTCAAATGATGATTAACAGAGCAAGGACATTTTCACAGTGTGTTTTTCGACTAGAATAAAAGCAGTTTTTAATTTTTAATTAACCATTTTAATGTCAAAATTATTAGCCCCTTTAATCTATATTTTTTTCTCAATAGTCTACAGAACAAACCATCGTTATACAATAACTTGCCTAATTACCCTAACCTGCCTAGTTAACCTTATTAACCTAGTTAAGCTTTTAAATGTCACTTTAAGCTGTACAGAAATGTCTTGAAAAAAATCTAGTCAAAATTTTTTTTACTGTCATCATGGCAAAGATAAAATAAATCTGTTATTAGAAATGAATTATTAAAACTATTATGTTTAGTAATGTGTTCAAAAATCTCTCAGTTAAACAGAAACTGGGGGGAAAATAAACAGGGGTGCTAATAATTCTGACTTCAACTGTATATGCATATATGAATACTTGAAAACAAACAGTGATGCATATTCAATACACAATTCTCATGCCGGCAATGCCAAAGAAGTACTAGGCTACACTGGAATGTAATTATACTGTATGCCCTACATAATGAAATCATAACTCATAAACATTAATAAGAGAATCACAAAGATTGTCCACGGTGGCAGTGTAAGTAAAATTAATGCTAGGATTGGAAATTCATCCACGGGTCATTCCTTTTATGCGAAGCATTTTCATGTCTCCATTTTGCAAACACATATTTGGGTAAAAAAAAAAGGTTGGCCTTTTTAGTGTGAGTTGACAATGTAACAATTAATAAAATAAAACTTAAAATCCCAAAAGTTCAATTCTTTATTTAATTTATCTATTGTTTTGATCGCGAGTCTTTTTACAGATATTTCATATTTTCACCACCCCATTCCACTGTTGGATTCAGATTACACAATATTTTATAGGTTAAACTTGTTGTTAATGTTTTGAAAAAAAAAAACAAAAAAAAACAACTTTTTATCCAACCAAACAAAGTGTGAAATGTATGAAAATTTCGACAGAGACGATTGCTTGAGAGCATCGGAGGCCGATGTCGAGTGACTGCCTGCCCGACTGACTGAATGATTGACTAGGCGACCGGCCAATCGGCCGACACACCCTCCTCCTCCCCTATACCCAACCGGTTTTACCGATTGACCCGCCCGCCCGCTCGTTTCCCTAAACCCAAGCAACGATTTACAAAAGCCGTCCAGTAAAAGAAAAGCCCTCGTCTGATTTTGACTGTTTTCAGATTTCACCACATTCTCACCCTGTTATGAACTCGTTCACTTTGTTGTTTGGATTCTGTTATGGTCTAACTTGATTTCTGGAGCCGCTCTTCCCCAGACTCGAACCCGGTCGTCGCAGTCACCTCTGCTCCGGGTCTCCACTCCGCCAACGTACACGACGAGCTAATTGGACAAATTGGTTGCGGCGGGAATGCCCTCCACACAGAGGTGAGTTGTCAGCTGGCGAGCGCGAAGAGGAGTTGCGTCACACCGCCCCGTAGCGTTCTCTTAAAACAAATTAAACGCAGCCATGCATACCTCCGGCCACGTAAATCGTGCTCTCCAGAAACGTCTGCGGGACTACGTTTTCAGAATGAGCTTGGGTTGAAAAAAAATTCCAGTAAGTTAGATATTACTTAACAATCATTCAAACATCTTTATCGAAGCCTCTCCACTTAACCGTCAGTCTTGTACATCCAGCATATTTGTAGTTTTTTTAACAATGTTGTAAAACTAATTGTTGTAGTGAACTGAATTCAATGCATTGTGGGTGAAATTAGCAGTTATTATACGCATCTGCACTTTGAATTAGAACACCCATCAGGTGATTGGGGACATATTTTTCTTTTTTTGAATACTGTTTAGGAAGGACAGTGCGCAAATTGGGACAGAGCAGTTATTTGTTGATTTATTTTGCATAGAAAATATTCCTAATTAAATAATACAGTTGCACCACTGCTACTGTTTTTGAGGATGTTTTTGATTCCTGATCTGGACTCTGGGTTTCATGACCCTGGCTATTTACATGGTTGTTGAAAGTACTTAAAAGTACTTGAATATCAGACACATGGACTACTTATTGCTTAAAATCAAACATACAGTAGATCCTTGAAAGTGCTTGAAATAAAATTGTAATAAAATCTGTAAATGGTTTTATTTCAACAATTGTACTTAATTGTCAAAATCAGAATGAAAAAAAGTGAGAAAATCTTCAATAAAAATCTTACAAATAAATCTTGTACAATAACACTGACAAATAATGCACATTTGATTCATATTTCAGAAACCGCATTTGAATTTTACAATTCCTGAATTTAAACAATTTTATAAAAGTTCTTTGAATACGACTTAAAAATGACTTTTTAGTGTAAATATTAAGTGCAAGTGAAATGTTAAGTACAGTAAGGACTTTCATTTTGCTACATATGTGAGGGTATGAATTACAAAGGTGCTTGATTTAAAATGAATGGTGCTTTGAAAAGATCCCTGAATCTGCTGCTCATGAAAGTATGGGAACCCTGTTTCTATTAATGGTCAAAAAACTCTCAGATTTAAAATATCGTAATTTTTGCACTGAAGAGGAGCAAAGGTTATGAACGACAAGAGGGTAATTAATAACAGAAATTAAACTTTAGGAAAAGCCAAAGAAAGTTGAAAATGTCCAACATAAAAGGAATGACCCATTATACGATTGGGTATACTGGAATTTGATACTGGAATTCGATGTCAATTGATGCTGAAATTTTACTGAAAACGTCCATTTACTGCGAACATTTGAGCGATGTTGAGCACATTCTTAAACAGCGCTGATTTGCCATTGTGTTCATTTGTGTGTAAAGTTGAATAAACACGACGTTTATTTAGTAAGCACACTTTATTTTGTTCATTCCCACCTCACACACACGAGACATCTTCAACCGAACTTTTCCCCTCATCAACCCCGCCCCTGCGCGCTCTCTCATTTGTAACCCGGATAACCTTCTTATAGGTCAACAAAGTAGAGAGATAACAACATGTTAACAACGTGTTCAAGTAAACAGATATGACTGTGGCCGTGAAGGCCATCAGCTCACCGAACTCACCGCTGTTTAAGTGTAACCACAGATACAGGGACACTGGAGTGTTTCAAAGTCACGTCGATCAGCTGGTTTGTCTCTAAGCTGACAAACGAGTGATCCGCAGACAAATGACCTTCACAACCAATCACAGTCATTTCTGTTGAGCATGTGAACACAATGGCAAATCAGCGATGTTTAAGAATGTACTTAACAGAGCTCAAATGTTAGCAAGAAATGGACGTTTTTAAAATTTCAGTATCGATTGGTATCGAATCCCAGTATCATGACAACCCTAATATACGACGTAACAGCAAACAAGGAGCAAAAGGCTTAGTCGCATTTCCATACAAACTCCTAGTAGTAGTGCAAAACTGAGTCACATCCATACTTTAGAAACATTACGAAAGTGCACCTATTAAGAAAGTCATGCTCATAAAAGTGTAACTGGTGGCAGCAGAAAAGTAAGCTCATGAGTAACGACCAATCCCTGACCAATCTCAGGCTGCTTTGCTCTGTTTGTACGTCATAGAGCAGGATCTGTAACAGTGCTCTGATCGTGCTCTTCCAGGAAGGCAGAGGGAGACCTGAGTGCTACGGTGTCTCCTTCAGGACATGTTTCTGCCAGAAAGGCGTCCAGGGAGGCGTTTGCTTGGGCGTCCCGCTCTGGGCCAGCCAGGCTCGGGGAGGCCATGGGGGTGAGGAGGATGGATGTAGGACAGTCGGAGGAGACGTACCTGACCAGTGCTTGCAGTTGCTCGGACTGCGGTGAAGAGTCAAGGCTGAGACTCTGACACAGACCTGACAGCTTCTGACGCAAGTCCTCCATGCTGAGCTTCAGCTGGTTGTGGTCTTGAAGCAGTTTCTCCCTTTCGCATTTCTGTGGAGATACCAACACACCAATGATCTACTTTTATATAGTATTTCTGTTTAAGAATTAGCATTCCTTAATGGTGTTACCAAATATATTGATATTTCGATACTGGAATACAATACGTTCTAGCTTTCGGTGAGTATTGATACTGGCTTGTGACCGATGTTGAGATTGAAGTAAAAATTCTGCTGCAAACTTTAAATATTAGCTCATCTTAATTGGCTTTTCCTTCAGTTGAAAGTCTAATGCTGTGTTCACACCAGACATGGAACGCGCGGATAAATCACGCTATTCACGCGTAAATAGCCGCGAGAACATTTGAGGTTACTCGTTTCATTCGCGCGTCAAATCCGCTTCATTCGCGTGTCGAAGTCACTTTAGAACAGACGCGGATTCGCGTGATGGGCAGGGCTTCTGTCTTCCCCGTGACTCTAGCTTCATAGCTATAGGGCTAACATGGATTTTATTAAGAAAATAACAGTGTTAATGTGTTTATAAAGACTGAAAAACAGCGTCGATACGTTTAGGACCGTGTCTGAGTCCACTACATGCTTTCAGAGGTGCATCCAGCTCTGTGAGCTCATAAACTCCTCCAGAAACTGAACCTGGATGACGAAGACTTTCAGCGGTGCTTCTGACAGAGCCAAGCCCAGTTTGATGACTTGTTGTCGGTGTCGCCTGGAGGATTTCCCCCGGGATGCCATCAACAGGTTCTACGTCACAATCACGCCCCTACAAGAGCAAGCTTCTGATTGGTTAACGCGGCGCGAATGTCTGCTGAAGTTCAGATTTTCGAACTCGAAAGATTCACGTGAAACGCGAATTAAGCGCGGCAAACGCGCAAAACTCTCAATTCGCAATTCACATAATTCGCGTCGCGCAATAAAGCAGGATGTCTATTCGCGCGTTTGCATTGATTTAACATGTAAATCACTCGCGATTGACGCGGGTTCCACGTCTGGTGTGAACGCAGCATTAGGGTGCTTTCACACCTGTAAATCGATTCAGTTGTTCCGAAACAGGGATTAAAATTATTACATTGTTGCTCTTTACTCTTGGTGCAGTTCTCTTTCACACTGCAAAGAGTTTCACGATTTATTTGGCAGAATCCCGCTCAGCTGTCAGGGGGGGGTGGTGGTTTGGTGGTTTTTGACGGAGTGCACGTGACATGTCTGAAGAGCAAGGGGGATGCGGTGGGGAGGGGTGAGAAGGGTGCACAACATATTTGAAGACCGGAAAGGAGACACTCGATTACCAGGAGATTATCACATATGCCAAACGAACCGTGCTAACTGGATAAACGAGACAAAAGTCTAGGTGTGAAAGCACCCTGAACATTGGCATACAGACAAAGTAACTTTCGTTTTTGAAGAGAGCGACTTTAGTGTTAAAGCAATGGACACACACAATTGGCTGGAAAAATACACACACGCACTAGAACCACTCTTGTAGGCCTATTCAATATTAATTTATTTAAAAATTCAGTGTGAAATAATGCACAAGCAATATAGGTTGTTTACAATCACATGGTTCTGGTGATGTGCAAAATTCAGATGGAGGGCAGGAAGTAAAAAACTGAAAGGGAAATTCTGTATTTTTTGCGATTTATACCTTATTTCAACATAGATATAAATAGAAAATAACCATATGTTGGGTATAATCCTTACATTATGAAGTTTTCTACTGAACTAAAATATATCTGCCAGTCATCAAGGCGGTAGACACTGTATAAGCAATTACATTACATGAAAAAATACTCAAATACTATAGTGTTTGGAAGCAAACTATAGATAATTACTTCAATTAAACTGTCGTAGTAATTATATGTTAATGATTTAATGATGTTATGTGAAAGTATGATTGCTGTTGTTTTGAGATTGCAAGCAGAGCAGCCTACAGACTCATTGCGAGTGTTGAAGCTGGCTTCTGCTATCTTCAGTAAACTTTCTTTTTAATTGGATCTCTGACTCTGGTTCTTTCTCATCGGACAGACTGGTCATTTTTGGGCTAAAACTGTATAATTCTCCTACAATGTAAAGTCGTTTGAAGCAACAATTTGGAAGTTGATCCCAAAAGACCACTAAATGGAGACAAATCTGTCAAAAACAAAAAAGTGTAATTTTCTTTTCAACAAAAGCTAGAATAAATGAATATCTTGGATGACAAAGCGGAGAGTAAACTATTAGGAAATTGAACAATATAAGAAAGTGAACAATATTAGAAATTGCACTTTTTTTATAAAACTGTTAACATGACAATAATGAAATGTGTGCCTAGGTTTAACTGTTAAAAAAATAATGGTAAATAATGAGGATGCTCATTTAGGTTTATTTTACCAACCGAAAACAGCTCGTTAACCGAATATTAACCGTTATCAGATTATTATTAAAATATTACTTAATTTTAGAAAAGAATTGACGTGTCCATTTTTTGTGACACATTAGATACTGCATTTTAATATACTGATTTTATTAACATGCGAACAGCAGCATACAGAATTTTCAACTGCATAGAAAAAATAATTAACTACATAAAAATAATAAAATAAATATGCCAGCCCTAGATATTTTTCGCTTAAAAGAAAAATTTAGATTACAAAACGAAAACACTCACTGAAAACTCACTTTCATTTGATTGAAAAATGAAAAAGATGTGACTGACCTGACGTAACGCGACTTTTATGCTAAGGGTTGAGTTTTATTTCAATTGCGAGCACACAATGCACATCGGCATAATGTGATGCACGCAGGGTGCATAAGCAGAGCGCAAAAAACACTTGTGTAAACTATTCAAAAAATGCCCTTCTCAACGCAAAAATCCCTTTCGGCAAAAAGCATAGAATCACCATGAGGCGACACTCTAGTGAGATTTGGGAAACAGCCACTAGATGGCACAGCGCCCATTTTTGAATGAAAATTCCAATAGAACAACAGCATATTATAAGTCTGTAAAATAAACTATTAAAAGTGCTGATGATAGTAATAGTAAGTGTTGTATTGTCGTCTTTTAGGTTGTATCTCAGCTTTAATGCGCTTTTTAAATAAATAAACAAAAAACAAAGCAGCTGCTTGCCATCGCAGCAGCAATAAGATCCAATAGATGGCCAATTGCTTTGAATCCAAAATGGTAGAATCCGGGGCTATTGCTGTTGCAATGGAACGTTCTATTGAGTGTGGCGTCTTGGTCATTCTAAGCCCTTTGCTTTCGGTGATCAGCCCTTTATGCAAAATTTAAAAATATATTAATAATTTTTAAAAATTGTTTAACTGATAACATTAATTGGTTACAAACGCACCCTTTGGTAAATCAGTTATTTTAAACATTCCTCTTACGTTAAGTATTAGCTTATTACAGAAACTTTTAACAATTGTCATTAAATCAAGTAACTACAAACTGACAATTAATAAACCAAAAAAGTGACAAAACAGAAAAAACATTAATAATACAAAGTTATAATATTATTATAGGGGTGTCAAAATTAATTGTTTCTTCGGTGCACCGCGATGAAGACGCGGACAATTCGGTATCAGTTCAGTAATAATCATAACCGGTTATTATGTACTGACGTCATTTATCTCCTATGCGCTCTGTCGCGAGGGAGGTGAGCGCGATTATTTACAACACTCAGCCAACTCAGGGCCGGCCCATGGCATAGGCACCATAGGCAAATGCTAAGGGCGCTGTATATCCAGTGGGGCGCCAGAAATGAGCGCAGTTCAGTTAGTTTTGTTTTCGATATTGCTGACACATTCAGTTATAGACGGCAATAACTCAAAAACCTCTTACCCTAAAAAGATCTAAAGTGGGTTTCCTACAAAAAGACAAAGCTGGTTATGTTCCACAGCTGTCTTTCTTTTTTTCCGCTCGACATTACAAGCACTACTCCTTTTGAGCCCTCGCAATATGTGTTTAGCTGGGAGAGCTCGCGCTGAGAGGAGCTGTCAGTAAGGGGCCGTCGGAAAAGTGCTTCTTTTTTTCATTTTTTTCGTTTTCTGCTCCGCTCAGCGCGAGCTCTCCCTGTTGCGAGGGCTTAAGGGTTTGTGTGCGCGCGTGTGTGTGTGTGTTTGTTTATTTGTTTGGTGCTGTCTATGTTTGTGTATGTGTTTGAATGAGAGACAGTGTGGTGCTGTGTGTCTGTGTATTTATACAGACAGCTTGTTATAGCCTCCCCCCTAAAATTTAACACTGTATATAGAAAGCATCGTCAATGCACCGTGATGCACCAAGATATCGAATTGAAACGAAGGCATGATAATCGTAACCGAACCAAACCGTGAGACTAGTATAGGTTCACACCTCTATATTATTATTATTATTATTTAGTAAAAACTAAAAGCATAATCTAAAATATATTTTTGTAATCTTTTTAAAACATCAACTAAATTAATAATAAATGTCTTTTAATAAATTTTTAAATCTAAAGTAACAAAAGATAGCAAACATTAGATTAAAATACTGTGAGTATGCAAGATCTACATTAATAACACACATTTTAATATGAATAGCAAGCAATTCTGTCACAATAGCATGGTTACAGTTAGTGTTATTAGTTATGCCTAGTTCACACTAGAGGATTTTAAGCCTGATTTGAAAGTTAACGAGCTCGCCGACAGATCGGGCTGTGATCGGGAAGAAATCTGCGGGTGCTCGGCGCTCCCCGCTCTTTATGTGTGAACTACTGAACAACGCATCAACAAGGCTCGCTGACGCGTCGCCGACACCTCGCAGACGGAAATCCAACATTCAGCATGCTGAATATTCCAGAGCAGTCGGCCGACTCAACCCCACGTGTGGTCAGATGTAGTAACGAGCTGCAGCCAATGAGAGAGCATATCAGCATGAGCTGAATGCCTGTGTGTTCAGGAGCTCAGCAGAAACATCTGTGATTGGTCAGAATGGGCATCAACGCACTCGCTTCATTCTGCGTTAGCACAGACATGAGAGTAGGCTATATTAACAGTGGAACTAGAATTCTGTAACTATTAGAATTACCATACTGCTCATTCTGACCGTTCTCATATAAAACGCCATACTGTCACAACATATTTACATTCAAAGCTATTATTGAGATATTAAAATTAAGCTTTGAATGTTTGGCATCATATTTAATGACACTATTACCCTAAAAATATAATATTTTTTGGTAATACAGCCTATAAATATGTAGTTAAGATACTAAAACACTTAAAGGTCTTGGCTTTCATTTTCACTTTCAAACAGGAGCTATTTAACAGCACAGAATATGCTGTTTTGAAAGATATCTGAAGTAAATTGATGTTTTTGCCATCAGAAAGTTTTGTTTATGTTAACAGGAAGTTGCCAGGCAAGAAAATGCACACATATTTAAAGTCACAGCAAAAAGTATCAGACATGCATGCAGTCATTTTGACCAATATGGTAATTTAAGGCAGAAATGCTCAGTTCTTTACTGTTTTGTAATAATAAAAAATAACAATGTCAGAAAGAAATACACTGATAGTTAGAAAATGGCAGGGTGTTGTAAATATGTTAGTTTTATTTCAAAGAGTTATAAAATTACAAAAATTAAAAACTCTCTGTATATCTATCCACTGGAACCTTGCAGATGAGTGGATAATCCGCTGATAAATCAGCTGATTTGACGATGTCTTTAAATGCTTTCTCCAAAGCTTGAAATGCTGTCAGTGATGTCATCAGCACACAAGCAGCCAATAGTGTTCAGCTTTTTCTGACGACTCCTCCCTCAAAATTTCATTGGCTGTGGTTTGGTAGCTTGAATGAGCTGATGGGGAATGAGTTTTTGTCAGATCATGTAGTGTGTGACCCCCCTCTTGTGGATCGTTCACGGAGTGTTGCGTAGTGTGAACACCACAGAGATTAAAAGACACAAAGTCAAGTCATGTAGTGTGAACAGCACAGCGATCTGCTGATGTTTAAAATCCTGTAGTGTGAACTAGGCTTTACTTATCCATGATAAATGCTTGTGATTGGTGGACTTAAAAGGCTGGATTCTTCTAACTGGATTGCTGTTGCGCAAAGTTACAGCTTGCTTGAAACTCGTTTAAAATCACTAACACAATGAGCATGCAGCATGTTGTTTAATTTCATTAAACCTTCAAAAAAACGTTTACATTAGAAATCAACCTAATCCCTCTAAGCTTATTCCATCACAAATGAACTAAAACATGGGTAAATGGGGTCCAAACATGAACAGTATGTAAAAACAAACATATACCAGTTTCTTGATGTCTCCTTCCAGACGGTAAATGCAGTCTAACTTCCTCTTGCGACAGCGCTGCGCAGCCACGCGATTCTTACTCCGCCGTCTTACATCTTGAACATACTCCAGCTGTTCTGGGGTCAGCTGCTCGCGTTTCAACATCTGCAGGAACGCTCTCCGGGTCATGCTGGAAATCTGCTCCACAAGGAAAGGCAAATCCACCTGGAAAGAAAACAGAGACGGCAACACTGCATTACTGAGGATTCCAGCGATGTTCAGCCAAGAGTTGGGTTACATTGTTTTTTTTAGAAAAGTGAAACTTTTAATTTGAGAATATTCAGGGAATATTAATTGAGCATGAAATGTACTGTATATTGCAAAAACTTTCTCTAACTTCATTTAGTTTTGCAACTGTGAGTTGGGAGACTGCAATAATGACAAAAAGATATACAGTTAAAGTCAGAATTATTAGCCCCCCCTTTGAATTTTTATTTCCCTTTTGAATTTTTCCTAAATGATGTTTAACTGTGCAAGGAAATTTGTCTGTCTGAAAATATTTTTTCTTCTGGAGAAAGTCTTATTTGTTTTATTTTGGCTAGAATAAAAGCAGTTTTAATTAAAAAAAACATTTTGGGGACAAAATTATTAGCCCCTTTAAGTAATTTTTTTTTCGATGGGATTTTAGTGTCTTGAAAAGTGTCTGGAAAAATATCTAGTCAAAAATTATTTACTGTCATCATGGCAAAGATAAAATAAATCAGTTATTAGAAATGAGTTATTAAAACTATTATGTTCAGAAATGTGTTGAAAAAATCTTCTCTCCGTTAAACAGAATTTGGGGGAAAAAATTTAACAAGGGGGAGAATAATTCAGGGGGGCTAATAATTCTGACTTCAACTGCATAGCTAGATATATTATTTGGAGATTTCTTTAGTAAAGATAATTAAAAATATAAATATTTGTTGGCGACTTATGGAAAACTATTTAACAGCAAATCAACCAGTAGGTGGCAACAAGCATCTGACTTAATAAGTGATTCACTAATGCATTGAGGCTGCATTTACACTGCAGATTGTGTTGGTCAATTCTGATTTTGTGTCTGTATGCGATTTTTTTGCTAACCTGCTTACATTATCTTTTAAAAAGGGACCCATATCCTATTGTCTGCATTTACACTGCACATAACAAAGGCGCAATGACCAGAAAAAAAAAAAGAGCAGGCGCATAGTTTTGAAACAAATCTTTACGCTTAAACAAAATGTATTATTTATAGGCTAATGGATGACTGTGCGTACAAGAAGTTTCCCTATGCACGAGAGTGAAAGCGAAAGTAAACAATGAGGAGGCTCATCTGTCATTCTCACGCTGTAGATGCTCTGTTTAACTGTTTTCTCTCTAATGAAGGGTTCAGTTTTTCCACTTACAGAGTCCGCCATGTAAATAGCAAATGCGCTAATGGCGCAACGCAACTGACTCTTAAAGGGAATGAGAGATGAGACTCTGACTGATTTATTCCCAAAACACACCTATAACTCATTAAGAAAATAAGCTCAACCATTTTAGACCATGCGCCATGGCGCAAAGCGAATTTTTCCGTCCTTATATTAGCAAAAGTGGATTCTGACACGCCATTAATGGGTTTGCGCCCAGCGCTTTGCGCATGGATCGTCAAAATATAAATGTGTGATATGCTTATCTAATAAATGAACAGCGCATTACACACTAACTATCCTTCGACTTGGGTCCCTGATTTGTCAGGGGTCACTACAGCGGAATGAACCGCCAATTACTCTGGCATATGAGTTTTAAGCAGGGGATGCCTTTCTAGCAACATGAACAGTGCATTATTGTTGTCGAAAAAAAGACGAGATTAAAAAGTAGTCAAAACAACAAACTAACCAAAATGTCTCTTTGTTAATATCTGCTGCACTTCGCTGTTCATTCATTCAGTCTCATTACTGGCGAAGCAGACCTGTCTAGTTTCTGTTTGTGTCAAAATAATGTCTGTTCATGAAATTAACACTGGACCCCAGATTATAACTAACTGTTAGTGTAGTCACGATACTGGAATTTTGGTTGTTAACGGTACCGGTTTTTAAAAAATATCCTGTTAACATTTGAGCAATGCTGCGTGCATACTTAAAAACCGCAGATAGGCCTTTGTGTTCACGTGCTTTACGGAAATTACTGTGATTGGCCAGGAAGATCATCAGATCACCGAACTTCACCGCCATTAACCAAATGCAAACCCAGATATAAGATTGTTTTATGACACTAGAGCAAAGTCTCGAAGATCAGTCGATTCATCAGCAGATCGGTTATATTTTAAGCTCATAAACAGACAAGCTGATCTTTGACAGCTTTTTAAACACTCTCTGGTGAATGTTACGTGATGCATCATGTATATACAATGTTTTCTAATGCGCATTCATGAGGTATGGATTAGGATGGCGACTTGCATGGAGGGACCGGATGTTCACTTTCAGTGCTATCAGGCTAATGTTAGCATCCCAGATCTCCTACATTGTACCTTTAATACTTTTAAATAATAAATTTATTAGTGTAATGGTTCTTTTCCTCTAACACTTTATCCATCACTGACCTCGAGTGCTCCTATCCTCACCTCCTCCTGTGGTTGTTCGCTGCTGCCACATCGTCCACAATCTCCATCCGAATCACACTCAGAGTTTTCCCTGGAGTTAATGGGGGACAAGCAGGCACTGTCTCTGGTGTCCTCTTTAGACAGAGCATCCCCTCCAGAATCTGGTCTGTTGTTGGAGCTCAGGTCTCTCAGGAAAGGACAATCATCGGGCGCAGCTCCCAGATCCAGATGCTTCAGCCAGTGGAAGTCCGAGCCATTTCCTGCAGATGCCTGGTCGATGGACTCCAGCGGCAGAGGCTCATTCAAAGAGGAACTCAAATCCGGCCAAAAACCTTTCGCAAGATGTTCAGCAACTTCCCTTTCCACTGTGCTTCGTTCATTGCTGCTATCTTTAGGAGTCAGTTCAGAAAACTTCTGTTCGTTGGACTCAAACGCCTCATTGTTGTTGGTGCCAATGCCACTGAGGCCTGGAGAACTGGAAATCCCATCCAAAACCCCAATGGATTCTGTAGAATTCAGAGGACAGAGTTGGCTGCAGTTGGAGGACGGCAGTAGAGATCCTTCTTCTTGGTCAAAGTGGCCTGCCGTTGTGTTGGCTATGCTATCAGTACACGGTTCACAATGGATGTCCATAGCTAATTCCTTCTGGAATTCCTCCTCCATTGCTAAAATGTCCCCGCCACCACAGGCAGCTGCAGCTGAAGGCAGTTTCTCGTTGTCATTGGTGGTTGAAACGGACAGGAATGGACAAACTTGTCCAGGCGCCATTGAAGAGGAAGGCAACTGAGGGCCACAGTTCTGCAAGCAAAACTGGTCTTGACCATCACTCATGTGGTATGAAGATGGTCTTGCGTAGAGCGTGGATAACTCTAACTGCATGTCTTTCTCATTTGAGATGGTAGGACATTCTTTTGGACTTTCTACAGAGGATGATGGAGGTGCAGCTGGCATGACACTTCCTGCATCCCGAGGTATGTGATCTTCTCCAGTTTCAGGGTTTTGATCATTAGGACTGGAGATGGCTTGGGAATTCTCATGAGAAACCTGGCTCTTGCTTTTGCCGTTCCCTTTTTTAGAGGTTCCACCTTTGGCAGAAAACCTGGGGACGAGGAATTCAAAGCAGGCTTCATCAAGGTTTTGAAATCCAAGAACTCGGGCACACCTTTGGATCTCCAGGATGTTTTCTTTTGTGAAGTGAAGTTTCGCAGTGTAGGCGAACTGCAGAAGAGGCTCAAATCCTTCCACCGTGACCTTGAAAGATTAATGATCTAGTTACAATTGCTGCATGAATAAATTACGCACAAATTGCATTACTTGCTGTAACTTAATTTGGCCAAATTAATCCCAATATATGAAGCATAATTGGACAGCACTGCAGTGTAAACAATCTTTAAAGGAATAGTTCACACAATAATTTACACTCTGTCATCATTTACTCGCCCTCTTGTCTCACCAATCCTGTATAAAAGTCTCTTTTGTTGTATAAAAGGAAATGTTAGACTGTTCACACTTTTACCGTACAGTTAAAGGTAATCAGTAAGAATGTGGTTATTGTGGTAAATGTTGGAAAAACATTTTAATATGTGCTTAAAATAATATACAAGTAATACTTTAAGGAAGATTTAAGTTGTTTTAAGGTGTTTTTTTACACATTACTTTTTATTTAATGTAAACCAGCATAACATTTTTGAAGCCTCATGACATTTTACAATATGAACTAACTTTGGCTTATTAAAATGGTCTCATATTTACAGAATGACCTTGAGTTATAATTAACTGCAGGAATCTTCTCTGAAAAAGAATGTATATGTTTTTTCTTTATGTTGATTAGACCACATGACACAGATTGTGCACACAGATAGATTAAATAAATATAATATAAATAATGCAATATATAATCATTTAAATGACAAATATATTCAAATAAAAATGTGTACAATTTTATTATTAATATTTAATAATAATAATAATAATAATAATAATGATAGGCGACGCAGTGGCGTAGTAGGTAGTGCTGTCGCCTCACGGCAAGAAGATCGCTGGGTCGAACACAGGCTAAGTTGGCATTTCTGTGTGGAGTTTGCATGTTCTCCCTGTGTTCGCGTGGGTTTCCTACGGGTGCTCCGGTTTCCCCCACAGTCCAAAGACATGCGGTACAGGTGAATTGGGCAGGCTAAATTGTCCGTAGTGTATAAGTGTGTGTGTGAATGTGTGTGTGGATGTTTTCCAGAGATGGGTTGCGGCTGGAAGGGCATCCGCTGCATAAAAATTTGCTGGATAAGCTGGCGGTTCATTCCGCTGTGGCGACCCCGGATTAATAAAGGGACTAAGCTGAGAAGAAAATAATTAATTAATGAATTTATAATAATAATAATAATAATAATAACAATGTTTCTTCTTAAACAATACCTGCAATTGCAGGAATCTGTATTATTTTTTTCAAACGATATTCAAAGGAATTTTAGAAAAATAAACATCAGAGCTCTCATAACAGAAAACTGTATGTGTGTTTAATTTATAGCATCAAATTCAAAGACAGAAATATTTTTTCCACACACAGTAAAATGTTTCCTGTTTAAATTATTATTATTTTCCTGGGCAAACTATTTTTACCATGATTTACAGAAAACACACGATTATGGTATTCACTAGGGCTGCACAATATATTGTTTCAGCATCGATATCGCAATATGTGCATCCGCAGAAGTCACTTCGCAGTCGCAACAGCCTTTCATGCAGGTGTCGGCACATACTGAGTTTTGCAAGTTGACAAAACTAAAGTTATTATAATATGATGATGATCATATTTCGGATAAGGATCGCTATGAAGCAGAAAGGAGGAATGATGAGTCAGGGAGGTAAGACTAAATAAAGCTCTCTATGAGTCGGGAGAAGATATTTCTATAAAACATAACAGTTTTTTTGTATACAATATAATTCTATAGAAATTCCTGCAAAAGATTTCATAAATTATCTTAGCATATCACTCCAATTGTGTCTTTCCAAATATATTGAAGATTGATTTCTCTTATTTAGTTAGAGTATAAATTGTATAATAACATTAATTATAATAATCAAAATACTTTTATTTATTGAAAATAAATATAAATATATTTTTTTCAATATTTATTTATAATAAACATTATAAATAAGTGGGAGTGAGAGCTTTTGAGGAGCGGCTATGGTCCTGGTCCTCAATGCAAAAGACTGCAAAATACTGGTGCATAATTATGCATAATTATGAATTTTTCTCGTCAAAGTATTACCAGAATATAAATTTTTTTACACAAATTTCATTCTTTAAAATCTTTAAAAAATCTTTACAAAAAAAATTATATATATATGAAGCATCTGGATCTGGGAGCTGCGCCCGATGATTGTCTTTTCCTGAGAGACCTGAGCTCCACCAACAGACCGGATTCTGGAGGGGATGCTCTGTCCAAAAAGGACACCAGAGACAGTGCCTGCTTGTCCCCTTTATCAATATATAAAGATATATATATATATATATATATATATATATATTGCTTGACTTTGTGGACATTCTGAATGTTGACTGGATTTAAAATAAACCTTCATTGAATCCATATTTGTGCTTCTTTTGACTTAATATAATATGCAACTCAAAGCATAAACATTATTACATTAATATTTACGCTAATCCATCTCCTAACCCCACCCCGAAAAAACTGCCCACCTGGGATTTATGTCAGCCCACCCTTCTGTGGTTGGCTAGAACCGGGCGTGACACGCGGATGCCAATGATGTCTACTTTAGTGAACAGAACCTGCATAGACTGTGAATAACAGGTAATAACGTTGTAAATAACATTCAGTTTGTTGCGCAGTTGCACACTGGGGTATGGGGTATGATTTGCGCGTGTGTGTGTGTTTTTCCTTAAAATTACGACAGCCATGACATGAGCACACTCAGCAGTAATATTGAAACATCATTTAAATGATCATATCACTTTTAAAATTGTGATTATAGCAATAATTTGATGTTATTTTTTCTTCCATAGAGAACACAAAGAGTTGTGGATGACAATAACTGTTTACTGGGGCTATATAGTGTTGATTAAATGACAAATGTTCAAGTCTACCATTCCAAGTCTATACAAAATGTAGCATTTTAACCAACAGTAGACCTACGGCCTAATGTTATTAGTGTTGCTTAACATATGGGTGAGAAATAAAAATAATAATAGCCTACTCATATTAACTTTTACATCTACAGAATCGTGAGAAAATCGTGATTTTTATATTAAACAAAAAAATTGGGATTGTCATTTTAGCCAGAATTATGCAGCCCTAAAGTACAAACAATTTGCCGAAAGAAGATGGAATGATATTCGCCTATTTCTTTTTATCGTTAATTTTTTTTTTTACTTAGAATCGCAGATTTTTGTATAAATATCTTTCACATTAGATATATGAACTTAATATTCATTCATACATGAGTAAATGATGACAAAATGTACAGTAAACGCATCAATTAAAACTATAAAAAAAAAACATAACAAAAAAAACAGCATAACAATAGGTTTCTCAAAACCACTAAGCCATCCATCAGCATATCAAACATTACCTCATCCGGCAAGCTGACAGTGGGGTTTGCTTGGCTGTGGTTTGTCAGTCTGGTGTAAAAATAGTGGCTGCAGGAAGCCAGCACAGAAGAGTGTGCTCGAAAGCTCCTGCGCTCCACTTCAACAGTCACATCACACAAGAGCTCTTTCTGTCTGAGCTCCTCCAGCGAGCGCAGAACATGATGGCTGTGAACAGCGGACTGGAAGGTGAAAACAGAGGTCCGGGGGCCATCCACAGACATGACGCAGGGCTTTAGCTATGAAACAACACACACACACACACGTTCATACAGTACATATGCAACTGTGTAACAAAGAGGAAATAAAGAAATTGGTGCATTATGTTACACCCGGATGGTGTGATGCACCAGTCAATACAAGGCATTTATGGGCACACATTGTATGAATATTCATTTACAATTACAGCATGTAGAATATAAAATATGGAAAAATACATACTTGTGAATTTGGAGATTTTGGGCTTACATAAAGTGATTTTTCAGTAGGGAAAACATTCAAAAATACTTTGAATTGCTTTTTTCGTCCAACTTTATCAGTTTTTGTCTGTATACTTCAATTGCAATATATATTTATAAATTCATTTTTCTTTAAATGTCTTTTGCTTTTCATAAATCTCCACTTCAGCAGCTCTAGAGTTTTTTAGTATTTATTTTTATAAGAAAACATTGTGTTTTGTTTCATGCTTGTATTAAAGGTCATTTATTTTACCCCTTTATCAAGATTTTTTACAATTTTTAAATGTATTTGTATTGCCTTATTGGAAATGTAATATTTCCCAGGTAAAAGCCAAGTTCTATTCCAGTCAACCAAGTAAAAAGTACTTCCAGTAAAACTTTCATATAGAAGGAATTTTTCCTTTTAAATTGAGAAGTTCGACACATAAACTTATAGTTTCATTTCTTGTCAGAGAACAGACTAACACCTTTTATTAAGGGAACGAATATCCACTGAGCTCCTTGGGTTAAATGAACTAAACCGGGTGATATTACTTTACCCACTTTATTAAATTATTTTTATGTAAACATAACATTTTACAAAACAACTTGGGTTCCAAAACTGCTTACAATAAGTCTCTCAGCCGGGAAAGCGTGGTGATAAACATTAGTTAATTTGTAATTACCATTTTCCTTATGAAGACCATAGACTACGACGCAATGTCTAGTCTTGACAGAACTTTAATGATAGTACTTTCACGTAAAAAGAGTAGCAATTAGCACAAGTAAACAGACTCACTGAGCATGACTCTGCAAAAAAAAAAAAAAAAGTAACGTTAACGCTAAAAACGACGACTAGATAAAAACTGACCATTCTGTATATTTGTCAATCATATAGTTCCCAAACAGAAACGCAATAATAGTTAGCGTTGAATCGATTTGTCAACAAAAGCCAATATAAGTGCAGCTCTGCAAACATTTGTTTTGCTTGCATGGATAACATTGCTTAACTCCAGTAACGTTACATGGAGATTCCCATTTTGCTAACCTGTCACAGTGGTTGGCATGTAAAAAATAAATAAATAAGGAACTAACTTAGCTAGCTGTTTATAGAGAGTGATGTACAGTTTAATCTACGTTAATCATAATCTTGTTTACATGTAGAGTTCGTAAGTTTTAGAGAAGAATATAAAACGCACCTGACATATCACTGGACATCAGAAGCCGTCAAAATTCCAGCTTTGTCCATCGCTTTTGCAGTCTAAAAGTTAAATCGGATTAAAGTTTGACAGAGAAAGGGCTCCATAATGTCTACACGCCTGTCATGTGACTGTGCAGTGCTGCAGCGAGAGTGCGCGTCATAGCACGCACAGCACGTACTGCGTTTGCGTCTGAAAGAGCCACGCCCACTGCGAGCTCAGAGAACTTTTTTTTAAATATGAAAAAATAGATAAATAATAATGAAAAACATGACGAAATAATAAACATGCACCATAATATTTTTATTACATTTGCCAAATTTCAAGTATGGTGTTGGGAATTAATTATAAAACAAATATTATGTATGTATTTAAAAAGACTTTTCTTTATATAAATATATAATGAATGAAAAAATAAAAATAAAAACATGAAAGTAAATAAAAATGAACATTATTATTCTTATTTAATCATCAATTACTATCAATTAAAACGCTGTCAATTAATTATTAAAACTTGTATATTATATATTTGTTTTCTATATATAAATTTAGAAAATTCATACATGTTTTATTTGTTGTTGTTATTATTATTACTACTAAATATTATTTTTATTATTTTATGCATTTAATATTATTTTGTCAAATGTATAAATGAATATGTTTAGGTTTATGATAAACAGTTTATAAAAATAGTTTTTAGTATTTTATTGTTATTGTTATTATTTTATTTTTAAAGTCATTATTATTATTAGTAGTAGTAGTAGTAGTAGTAGTAGTAGTAGTAGTAGTAGTTGTTGTTGTTGTTGTTGTTGTAATAATACAAAAATATAACGTTAACTATAAATAAATATTAGGTTATGTGAGAATCTTTTCTTGTTGTAATAATAATAATAATAATAATAATAATGGATCGAACTTTTATTTTGTAATACCAGAGCTGATTCGCTTCATTTTCACTTTCCCTTTAAACTCGCTGTGACCTCCTTAGGCATTTGTTCAATAATCAGACCATACTATAATTAACTACCGTGTTTTAAAAATGCAAAAAATTAAGCTCTACCCCATCAGCAATTAATTTCCAAAGTTTCCCCTTATTTATTTACATTTCGAAAGTGCTGTTGTGAAATTCACCCACTCGCTGTCATTGGAATAGCATGGCATCATGGCATGTGTGTTTTCCTAACCCCCCTCAAACTTGCGTTGTCCTGAGCGCTAAGTGTGTCCGAGTTGTTCAGTTTAATTGCTTTAGTCGTCGGGTTTTTTTCTGGCCGTGAGAGGGAATTGTCTACAGTAATGTCGGTGACCCGCGTCAGACCGCTGGTGTGTTTGTTTGGGCGCGGGGCAGCGGTGAGACTCTGCCGGACAGTGAGCACCTGGTCACCGGTAGGAGCCGCTTTCAACGCCAAAGTCCAGAGGAGGCTCGAGCTCTTCCAGCAGAATGTGGTGAGAGTATACCCCTAAAGGGATAACATGGTACACCCAAAAATAAAAATGTATTCACTATTTACTCACCTTCAAGTGGTTCCAAACCAGTTTCTTTTTTGTTGAACACAATGAAAGATATTTTAAAAGGAAGCTGAAAACCTGTAACCATATACTTCCATAGTAGGAAAAGCATATACTATGGAAGTAAATGGTTACAGGTTTCCAGCATTCTTCAAACTATCTTTTTGTGTTTAACTGAAGAAAGATACTCAAACAAGTTTGGAACAAATAAAAGGTGAGTAAATTATGACATCATTATTAATTTCTGGATGAACTATTCATTTAATGAAGTAGATCATTGACTATGTTGTTGTTGTTTCAGGGTCTGTTTGGGGTCCCGGAGCTCAGCTCGGTGGATGGTTTTGAGGTGGTACAGGATCGAGCCCTGCAGGAGACAGAGCAGCTAGTAGAGGAAGCCTGTCGCTGCCCTGCTGGAGTCCAGACTGTACAGATATTTGACAAGCTCTCAGACAGCCTGTGTAGAGTGGCTGACATGGTAATCAATCAATTAGGTGTCTACGATATTGGAAAAACTGTCTTTGTACCCAACTGTCTCTATATGTTTATTGTATTCGTAAGTAGAAAAACACAAAGAAACATAATAAAATACATTTGTTTATTTATGTTTATTTGTCATATTAGTTAGAAACAAAATGCACTTCAATTAAACACACTTTCAATTTAATGTAAATAATATCATTTTTGTTTAATTAGACAACAAACACCAAAGTTAGATGTTTAAAACGTTGACACATATTTTAAAAATACATTAAGTAAGTGTTTTTTTTCTCATTCATTCATCACTTAATAATTCATTTGTTTATTTGTTTGTAGGCAGACTTTATTAAAGTAGCTCATCCTGACCCATCATACCGAGAAGCAGCAGAGAAGACTTGCATAAACATTGGCACCATGGTGGAGAGGTGGGTCTGGACTCACACACCTTTTTATTGAACTTTAACGAATTAAACATTTATTCGAATTGAATCTGCCCTACAGGCTTAATACCAATGTTGAATTGTGTAAAAGCTTAAAGGACTTGTTGGACAACAAAGAGGTCATGTCTAAACTGGACCCGGAGACAAGGTATTAATCACACTTTCTTTTATTTTAAAATAAATTGCCACGATACACGTGCAGACGCCATTATAGCACTCCATGCCATCAGTTAACTTAAAAAAATAATAATTAAAACAGGCATATTATACAAATCTCATAACAAAATTGTATCTTTTTTATGTCTTTGTAACAAACTTTACAGTATTCACTATAGGGCTGCATGACATGCATGACAAATTTGACATTGCAGTATTTAGATTTGCTGCGATGTACAGTTAAAGTCAGAATTATTAGCCTCCCTTTGAATTTTTTTTTTTTTTTTTTTTTTTTTTTTTTTTATATATTTCCAAAATGATGTATAACAGAGCAAGGACATTTTCACAGTATATCTGATAATATCTTTTCTTCTGGAGAAAGTCTTATTTGTGTTATTTCAGCTAGAATAAAAGCAGTCTTTAATTAAAAAAAAAAAAAAAAAACATTTTAGGGACAAAATTATTAGCCTTTTTAAGCTATTTGTTTTGATAGTCTACAGCAGGGGTTCCCAAACTTTTCAGCACGCGACCCCTAAAATAACAATGCCAGTGACTCGCGACCCCCAATATCCTCTGAGGTGGTTATAAATACAGAAACCTTGCATGCAATGGCACACACACACACCAATAGACCCAAGTCTATTCTTCGTTTAATTTTTTTATGTATGTCAGTGCTGTTAATGGGCCAGAAAGTTTAACCTGGTGTTATAAAATCAATCTGCTGCATCTGACGCTATTGCTGTCTTTAATATAATGTATTTACCCCAGGGGTCACAATCCAATAGAACAAGTAAATAAGCTACTATAGTAACTATAAACGACTGTTTTTTTCCTCTTCAGTTTTTTGTTGATAAAATATGGTAATTCTTATGGCCTAATAATAATAAGTAGATTTTTGGAAATCACCAGGCGACCCCCCTTCATTGTTCCGCGACCCCTCAAGGGGTCCCGACCCCCACTTTGAGAACCACTGGTCTACAGAACAAATCATCATACAATAACTTGCCTAATTACCCTAACCTGCCTAGTTAACCTAATTAACCTAGTTAAGCCTTTAAATGTCACTTTAAGCTGTATAGATGAGTCTTAAAAAATATGTAGTCAAATATTGTTTACTGTCCTCATGGCAAAGATAAAATAAATCAGTTCTTAGAGATGAGTTATTAAAACTATTATGTTTACAAATGTGCTGAAAAAATCTTCTCTCCGTTAAACAAAAATTGTGGAAAAAAATAAACAGGGGGGCAAATAATTCAGGGGGGCTAATAATTCTGAATTTAACTGTATATTGTGATATGTATACCGTTTGGAAAGAATTAATTAATTTAGACTAAGATAGTTCTGGAAGATTATGGGGGTTATTCTGGATTATAATTGGGTGGATAGGAGTGAAATATTTTACATCACAATATTCAGGTACAGAAACTGAGCTATCAAATGTAAAATAACACTGCATAGACCTTATTGTATAAATGATTCTATGAATAAATACTTTATTAGAGTTACAAACAGTACAATTTCATGTTCCTGAATACTTTAAACTCCTAAGCCTGAATGCTTACACAAAGTAAACTTTCACTGCATCATGGTTAAACTCTACAGTTAGTCCAAAAATCTTCTGTGTTCTGAATTGTGGTTTCTGGTAAACTAAAAACCCAACATATAAACACAACATTGCACTAAACTTCACTCTAAAACAGACAGTTAAAACTACCATTACAATATGCTGTTAAATTAAAAGCAAAGGACAGCCCAGCTTGTACTTCAGTTTTTAACCTCAGTTGTATGAGAGTAAACCAAAAACCAGCTGACCAGTTGCTGTGCATATTAATTCACATTTACAAAATTAAAACGCACACACAACACAATTCATTTCTCTGCCTCATTGGAAATAAAAGAAGCCTATAATCAATATGGATTTAGGACACCAGGGGTCTGTTCTTCGTACCTCGCTTAAATGATCCAGGATGATTTGGCAAATTCTGGATCTGTTTATCTTGATAACTGATCTCTGGCTAATTTGGTTCTTCAAACAAGTTCGCGAATCAGATTAAAATGTCTGGATGAACTGATCTGAGATCGCTGAGTGTGTCATGAAAGACAGATCTATTGATCTTCGAAATCATGCTCTGCAATGCAACGATTGGCTGACGGCACAGCAACGTAATTACATCGTCTGATTAACATTCCATTGTCCATGTGAGCAAAATTACATTAAATTAACAGTAAAGAGTTTGTTAAAAATGACACACAATAACTTTCCACATTTGTTGTGGGCTGCAGGCTTTACTCTTTTATGTCAGGAGTTTTCATAATGTATTTCAATTCATATCAATATATTTAGTTCTACATTTAGAAAAGATTTTCTTTATTATAGTAGCCTAATCCTGCTCAAGTTTTTTTAATCGGCGTAAGGAATAACTATAAATGAATTTTGCATCAAAAAAGCATTTTGATATGGGTAAAGGTAACAATCACCGGCATATTAGCAGTCACAACACGTGCATGACTGCATAAATTATTATCCTTTTTAAAAACAAAAAGTTGAATATTGTGCATGTACGCGTTTATATCTAAAAAGTTCATAATCTTCATATCAATTCATTTTCTCTTTGAACGGCCAGGTGGCAGTCTTTGTACTTTTATTCCAGAGTGCAGATTGTATACATTTTATTAACATATATATATATATATATATATATATATATATATATATATATATATATATATATATATATATATATATATATATATATATATATATATGTATTTATTTTATATATTTTTTTTACTTATTTACTTTTTTATATATATAAATATATACTTTCAGTATTATCTTTGCTGACCCGATCTAATCCTGTTTATGAAATCCTGTATATGAAATGAACCTGCTCCCAAGCAGGTTTGAGCTACCAGAACTGTTGCTATGACAAGTCCCAGATGAGTTTTGAAGAACAAAACGATCCTGGATCATGTCAAATCGTCAACATCGAAATCCAGCAAATTGAGTAATCCACGTATGAAGAACAGACTCCAGAAGAAAGGAGAAGCTCATGCTAATGTATATAGACAACAATATCTGTAAATTAGAAGTCATTATTTTTTACCCTCTCAATATTTACACATTTCAAAGGTGGAAAATGCTTAAAGCTGAAGACCCCTCTCAGTGTTTGTTATGCACAATTACTCTTACAGTAAAATGCATTTTATTGAACTTTCCTGCTTTTAAAGACTAGAGAAGTGAACTCATTTTAGGAGATATTCAGCCAAGTGTCACCAGGAAAAGTGTTAGAATTTTTATCTTTAACGTTAATTGTGTAAACAACAAATTTATGTTATTTATGTTAACAATCTACGTACTGGTCCATTGTGGTGAAGAAGGAGCTGAGCCAAAAGGCAAAGCTACCTATTTACCGGTCAATCTACTTTCCTACTCTCAACTATGGTCATGAGCTTTGGGTCATGACTGAAAGGACAAGTTCTCAGATACAAGCGGCCGAAATGAGTTTCCTTTGAAGGGTAGCAGGGCGCACTCTTATGGATAGGGTGAGGAGCTCTGACACCCGGGAGCAGCTCGGAGTAGAGTCGCTGCTCCTCGACATCGAGAGAAGTCAGCAAAGGTGGTTCGGGCATCTATTTCGGATGCCTTCTGGACGCCTACCAAAGGAGGTGTTCCAGGCATGTCCCACCATGAGGAGGCCTCGGGGAAGACCCAGGACACGCTGGAGGGACTATTTCTCTCAGCTGGCCTGGGAACGCCTCGGGATCCCCCCGAAGGAGCTGGAGGAAGTGTCTGGGGAGAGGGAAGTCTGGGGTTCTCTCCTAAGACTGCGGACCCTGCAACCCAGCCGCGGAAAAGCGGCAGAAAATGAATGAATGAATGAATGAATGAATGAATATTAACAATCTATGTATTCATTCGTTCATTTTGTTAATGATGCTGAAATTATATATTGTGCAGCTCTAATTACCTATATTATTTTTTCGACACAGACGAGTAGCTGAGCTCTTCATGTTTGACTTTGAGATAAGTGGAATTCATCTGGATACAAAAAAGGTCTGTTATATTGCTTTACTTTTGTGGCTGATCACAGATTTACTGAACATTGAAAAACACACTAAATGTGTTTAAAGGGAATGTTCAGGAAAATGAATCAGATAAAGGGAATTTCCTCACCATTTACTTATTTTAGTTTTTCTAAACTTTAATGAATTTATTTATGTTGGACACAAAACAAAATATTCTGAAGAAGTCTTTCTATACTATGTTTTTTTCCAGCATTCTTCAGTGCAATTTTTTTTTTTTTTGTTTAACAGAAGAAAAGAAACTCAAGTTTAAAAGAAGCATATGAGGGAATAAACAGTGTTGGGGCTAACACATTACAAATAATGCAAGTTACGGAATAATATAATTTTTTTTAAGTAAGTTTTACTTAAAGTATTAAGTAGTTTACTTTTTAGTTTAATTAATTAACTTTTAAAAAAAATTGAATTGCTTAATTTAAGTTAACACCTTACGCATCATTAAAAGTAACCTACTAGTTACTTTTGGGGGGCGTAACACGATATTCATATGCATTATTTTCAAAAGTAACGTTCCCCAACACTGGGAATAAATGATAACATAATTTTTTTTGTGTGAGCTTTCCCTTTAAGGCATAGTAACAGATCTCACCAATGACCCTTTCCCTGTTTCTTAGAGGAAAGAGGCAGTGAACTTGAATGTGAAGCTGCTGGATCTGAGCAATCAGTTTCTGATGAGCTGCCACATGCCCAACAGGATCGAGAAGAAAGCTCTTCCTGAACATATTCACCAGCACTTCACCAAAGACGGGAAATACATTCAGATCGGAGGCCTGCATGCTGATGCACCTGATGACCTGGTAGATCATTTGCTTAATTAGTAGAAACTAGAGGTGCTGTAGTACACAACAATTATGGTTAAGCACGCAGTCATTTCTGTTTCCACTGTCAGAAATACCAAAATGGCACTTCTTGATGTATTACTTTTTTTCAACCCTTTTGTAAGAATACTTAGCAAAATAGTATGGTATTAAAAGGAGCCAGACTCACTGCTGAATAGCAAAATCTCACCTTCAGACTTAAAGTTAGTAATAAAAAGCCACAGTGGGGGGAAAGTATTGAACATGTTTTGCCCTGATATTAGTATTTATACAGGAGCTTTTGGAATGGAATTTAACCAGATTTTGGTTAAAATCTAAACAATACAAACATACAAACAAAATCTGAAAAAAAATGTATGTGTAATAACAATGAAATCACACAAGGAGAAAGTCCTGAACTACTGAAATGTTTTTAATACTTTATATAAAAGGCTCTTTAGGTGATGAGGTTTTCACAGACTTCAACAGAGTGTAAAAATCTTAAAGATTCTGTGGATTTCATCTATCCAAACTGATTGCTTATTATTTTGTATTTTATATTAGATTCAAGCCAGGTGATTGGCTGGGCCGTTCTACAGCTTGATTGTCCTTCACTGAAAGCATTTGAGAGTTTCCTTGTGTGGTTACATCATTGTCTTGCTGAAATGTCCGCTCTGGTTTCATCTTGGTCATCCTGATAATGTAGTTGGACTGAAGCGTCTGATATTAATTTGCACTGACAGAGGGCAGAGGGTTGCTGAATAACTACTGAGAAAATCAGCTGCTGTCTTGGCTTTCACTGTCATTTCACAGCTTATATTCCTTATGTGTTCAATACTTTTTACCTGTGTCATTTCATTTTATTATGCAAAACTTAATTTGTAAACTAAATAGACTTGCTTTCTTTTCATAATCATTTCATTTGTGGTTATCAACATCTGGTAAAAATTTCAAGTCAAAAGCACCTTAAGAAGTATGTGTTGAATAATTATTTCCCCCATTGTATACTGAAAATTTTGCACCCCTAGTTGTTACTGTTTTAAATGATGTTTACCCAGAGTCTCTCAGGTTGATTTATGTAGAGAAATTATTGTTTGTTTCTTTTCTTTTTTTTCAGGTTAGGGAAGTTGCATATAAAGTTTTTCTCTACCCAAATGCAAATGTGATGCACATACTCGAAGAACTGCTGGCCTGTAGGGATAAACTGGCTCGCTTGGTTGGTTATGAATCCTATGCACACAGAGCATTAAAGGGAACTATGGCCAAAAGCCCAGGTGGAAGTATCTACAAACTGAGAGTCTTCAATTGCTGTACCACAAACTGCACATGACTAAATAATAAATACAAACTTTAAATAAAATAAAATAAAAACTAATTAATAAATAAATAAACATGTGAAAATTATCAAAACTTTAACCAAGACAAAAAAAAAAAAAGGAAATTGTTTTTGAGTAAAATAAAAGATATTTTTTATTGTTGTTTTTAAGAGGAACAAATCATAAATATTAATATATTATATTATATTATATTATATTATATTATATTATAATTGTGTTATATTATAATTGTGTTATATAATATTATATTATCATATTATTATATTATATTGTATTATTATATTATATTAAATTATCTTATTATATTATAATTATATTATATTGTATTATTATATTATATTATAGTACAATATTATGTTATTGTATTATATGATATTATATTATCATATTATATTATTTACTGTTATATTATTATTGTGTTATATTATATTATCATATTATATTGTATTATTATATTAAAATATATTACTATATTATATTAGTGTATTATATTATAATATATTACATTATATTGTATTATTATATTATATTTCAGTACAATATTATATTATTGTATTATATGATATTGTATTATATTATCATATTATCATATTATTTTATTATTATATTATAATATATTATTTTACTATATTATAATACATGTATATTATATTTATGTGTCTGATAATATCTGTTTTCTATTCCCACAGAGGCCGTTATGAACTTTTTACAGCAAATCACAGACAAACTCGCAGACAGGTAGAGTTTTGTCTCTTTAATAATTGTCATTTGCATTAACTCTCAGATATAAATGAATAAATAAATAAATAAATAAATATATCACAAACATCAATTACAATATAGTTTTGTATATTCTTTTTTTTTATAAGAAAGAATAAAAAAAAATCTGCACTGTTATATTATTGCAGTCTTATTCCAGTATGTGCCACTAGATGTCGCTGTCAACCAAATTATGTTGTCAGATTTACAAGAGACTGTAGGCTGTGATGTTAATAATTAATATTTATAGTGTTTGTATAGTAAAGATATTGCATAGTTTTGTATAACATAGAAGAAATGTCTTTGTATAAGTTATATAATGTTTCCATTTGTATTTCTTTAGGACAGAAAAGGATTTTAAAATGATGAGGGATATGAAGACAAAACTCAACCCTCAAAATTCTGTAAGCATCTCTCAGTCTTATTTCAAACATTTTTGTTTATTTATTTTGAATATCTTCTGATGTCACACTGTGTCAAAATGTTTTGAATAGACAACACAAACTTAACACCACCAAGTTTGTAGAATTAAAGCAGAATTAATGTCCCTTTGTAGGAACTAATGCCATGGGACCATCCATATTTCAGTGGTGTGACACGGGCAGAAAGGTAAAAAAAGTTTTTCTTTTTCTTTTTTCAGAAACTTTTGTTCTTGAAATAATAAGCAAAACTCCACACCAGGTTCTCAAACTAAAGCTGCGTCCGAAACCGCCTACTACTGCATTTGAATTTAAACGTATTACTTGACCGTTAGAAAAGTATGTTCTATACAGTATGAATGTGAAAAGTATGAATGGAATTCGGACATACTACATCTGCCATTTTGTCATGGGCACGTGACCTACCTGCGTTAGTTGCGTCGCTTCACTCCCATTCATGAATTCGCTTGCGGTGCATCATAGGATAGTGCAGCATGCATGGGATGCGCACTTAAGAACCTTGCAGGAAGTAGTAAGTCATCCGGGTTCTTCTCACATACTGAGTTTCGAATTCTATGAATTCGAACATACTACTCGGCTCGTATACTGATTTTAGCGTACTGTATAGTATGGAAGTATGCAGTTTCGGACGCAGCCTAGGTCCTGGAGGGCCGGTGTTCTGCAGATTTTAGCTCCAACTTGCCTCAACACACCTGCAAGGATGATTCTAGACAGCCTAGTAAGAGCTTGATTAGCTAGCCCAGGTGTCTCTGATTAGGGATGAACCTAACCTTTGCAGGACTCTCACCCTCCAGGACTGAGTTTGAGAAGCTCTGCTCTACACGTTTGTTTGTTTTTTTTAGTTTGCATCCAATTGATCAAGTCACAGTAAATGTATTTTTATTTACAGGGTGTCTGCGGGGTCTTAAAAGTGTAAATGTCTTAAATCTCAAAAGCTAAATTTTAGGCCTTAAAAACTCTTAAATCTACTGAAGTGTTGTGTTATAGGTCTTAAATCTTTTTTAACAGGTCTTCATTTTTTCTTTATTCATGTATAGCTTCCCAATCTGCCCATTAACACTCATACAATCACCAACAATCTCAATCTCAATAAAACGTTTTATTTAAAAAAAAAATCATTTCAACTCTACAGCATGTACCGTAATGTTTTAATTGCTTTCTTTACCATAACATTGGTTTAAAAGTTCTCATTTTTTTTACAGCAGAGAATACTGACCTGATCTATGTTTTTATTATTTAAGTATTATTATTGAATTGTTAAATCTATTAAATTTGAATCATGTTTTGATAGCGCACAATCTTTTTCAACTGGGAAATTCAAAAAAATCCTCAGCATTTAGCCCTGGATAAGTCTACATTTTCATAATGGTCCTAAAAAGGTCTTAAAGTCCTAAATTTAACTATGTATTGTATTTAATGCATCTATATGTTTTACATTCAAAGTAGTATATTCAAATAGAAAATAATTATTTTAAACTAACAGTATTTTGTCTGTCTATCTATATTTGAAATTTATCAGATTTCTTTTTTTACATTTGCTTTAGTTTTTAAGCAACTTCTCCCTAATTTCTTTTCACATTCTTGTCATTTCTCCCATGTAGTCTGCGGTCTTTGTTAGAAAAAAAGAAATGTGCACGGACATTCAGCATTCAATAAGGTGGCATGTTTATGTTTTGTCTCTGCAGATTCAACATTGAGCCGAGTCTGTACAGTCCGTACTTCTCGCTGGGAGCATGTATGGAGGGTCTGAATGGTGTTTTCACTCAGCTGTATGGCGTGTCACTGCTGGCGGAGCAGCCCAGCGTGGGGGAGGTCTGGAGCGAAGACGTGCGCAAGCTGGTGAGCTCACACCTCTGTGATCCATTATCAGATCCAGTGGGCCAAAATCAGAGCTCATCTTCAAGTCATTTTGAATCCTTCTTTCAGGCTGTGGTGCATGAAACAGAGGGACTGCTGGGATATATCTACTGTGACTTCTTTTACAGACAAGACAAACCTCATCAGGTAAAAGAGGACTGTGATGAGCCATCTGAAAAATAGTGTGTCATTGGTGTCCCAAAAAAGTAATGAGCAATCGCCTAATATACTGTACATTGTATGGATCTTTTTTCTTTTATGTTAAAAATCATTAGAATATTAATCATGATATAAGATCATGGTCCATGTTTAGTAAATTTCCTACATTCGTTTTATCTTGGCCAAACATTGTCCTATCTTAACAAAGTATACATAAATAGAAAATATAGGCTGTGTTTGAAACCGCATACTTTCATACTACACAGTACGCTTTAAATCAGTATGCAAGCCGAGTATTATGTCCGAATTCATAGAATTCGAAAATCAGTATGCGAGAGATACCTGGATGACTTACTACTTCCAGCGAGATTCTGAAGTGTGCATTCCATTCACGCTGCACTATCCCATGATGCCCTGCGAGAGACTTCATAAATGGGAGTAAAGTGACGCAACTGACGCAGGTGACAAAATAGCGGTTGTAGTACATCCGAATTCCATTTATACTTTTCACATTCATACTGTATAGAACATACTTTTCTAACGGCCGAGTAGTACGTATACATTCAAATGCAGTACCTACTGAGTTGTAGGCGGTTTCGGACGCAGCCATACACTCATCAACCTCTTTATTTGGTACACCTGTCCAATTGCTTGTTAACTCAAATCTCTAATCAGCCAATCACATGGCAACAACTCAAGGCATTTAGGCATCTAGACATGGTCAAGACGATCTGCTGCAGTTCAAACTGATCATCAGAATGGGGAAGAAAAGTGATTTAAGTGGCTTTTAACATGGTATGTTTGTTGGTGCCAGGTAGGCTGGTCTGAGTATTTCAGAAACTGCTGGTCTACTGGGATTTTCAGGCACAACAATCTCTAGGGTTTACAGAGAATGGTCAGAAAAAAAGAAAATATCCAGTGACCAAAAACCCCACTAGGTACCACTCTTGTCAGCTAAGAACAGGAAACTGCAACACAATCTCACGGCAATTCATAACTTTTTCATTTAGTGGCTAATTCGTATGAATTCGTATGATCTAATTCGTACAATTTAGTACGATTTGCTCATCCCCCAATGACGGTTGGTGTTAGGGGTGGGGTTAGGTGCCACGCCTCCTTTTTAAAATCGTACCATTTCGTACGACTGAACTCGTATGAATTCGTACGAATGAGCCACTAAACTGGCAAAACGTAAAATACTTACGTTTTCTCATGAGATCAGGCTGGAAACTGAGGCTACACAGGCTCACCAAAGTTGGACAATAGAAAATTATTGCCTGGTCTGATGAGTCTCAATTTCTGCTGGGACATTCAGGTGGTAGGCTCAGAATTTGGCGTCAACAACAGGACACCATGGGTCCATCCTGCCTTTTATAAACGGTTCAAGCTGGTGGTCGTGGTGTAATGATGTGGGGGATATTTTCTTGGCATGCTTTGGACCCATTAGTACCAATTGAGCATTGTGTCAACACCACAGCCTACCTGAGTATTGTTGCTGACCATGTCCATCCCTTTATGTCTACAGTGTACCCATCTTCTGATGGCTACTTCCAGCAGAATAATGAACCATGTCATAGAGCATGAATCATCTCAGACTGGTTTCTTTGTTTAGCAGACAAATCTGCAGCAACTGTGTGACGCTATTCTGTCAATATAGACCAAAATTTCTGAGGAATATTTCCAGTATCTTGTTGAATCTATGCCATGATGTATTAAGTTCCTAATAAAGTGTCCGGGGAGTGTATTTATTCAGCTTTCAAATGAAGCATAATCTCAGTTATTTATTAATTATCCTTATGACTTTTCCAGGGTCACACATATTAGACAAGAATTTTACAACAATTAGTTACAGTCCTCGAATTTGATTGGCTGAGCGGTGGTTCAAACTGATATTCAGCTACTGTAATTGTACATCATTATAGCAGTCTTCAGGTGATTCTATAAATCATTCACTCAACCAGTTCATCCAAAAACATGGATCTGTTAACTTACAAAACCAATTACTGTGTTAATAAGAGAGACATTGAATCATCATCTGAAACTATTTGTTTAACAACGATACTGTAAGTTCACACCAAAAATAGGTTTCTGGCTATGTAAGCGAAAGTGAGTCACTGAACCAATCTGTTCAAAATTGATACATTTAGGGAAAGAATCGAGTTAATTTCAGCCAGTTCAGTATTTCCGTCAGTGCTTTTAAACATTTGTTTGTTCATGGAAAAGTAATCTTAATGAAATCTTAATGAAAGAGTCACTGAATCTTTTACTTAACCAATTAATTCAAACTATGTATTCTTTAATGAAAGAAACAATATATTTATTTAATAAGGAAAGAAACAGGTACTAAGTTAATGAAGGAGTCATTGAATCATTCACTCAACACATTCTTTCAGAATGTTAATTTATTAGGGAAAGAAACCGGGAACTAAGTTTATCGAGGTATGGAATCTTTCACTCGACAAGTTCATTCAAAACATTGATTCATTAATGATTTTTTTGAATGTCAACTAAGCTTTACTTTAAAAAAATATTTATGAAAGCATAAAAGCTACTTTAAGTCTCTTAATGAATAATTCACCCAATCAATTTGTTAGAAATTAATTTATTATGAAAGTTGCCGTCTTCATGAGTGTCGTTGAATAATTCATTTAACCATTTTATGCAAAACATTAATTCAGTGAGGGAAAAAAATATGTTAGTGTCATTATGTAAGATTCATTAAACCATTCACTTAACCAGTTAGTTCAGAAACACTGATTACAACATTTTTGTGTGAGTAATTGAATCATTCACCCAATTTAGTTCAAAGATTTGATTCATTCAGGAATGAAAAATCACTATGAGAGATTTAATTAATTATTCAGCCAACCCATTATTAAAATATTAAAAAGAAAGCTATATTAATGTAAGATGTTACTCAGAGTAAGTCACTGAGTCGGTCATTCTTCAACTTTTTTAAAAAAACTTTCATTTGCTCAGAAAAAAAAAAAAATGGTTTGAGAATAGTTATTGAATCATTTACTCCACCAAATTTATTCAAAATTAGGTAAAGAAATTATTTGCTATCTTTAGGGAATTCATCAAATCATTCAGACAATTTGTTCAAAAGCAATTCTTTTTTTTTTTTTTACTTTTTATTTAATATGTTCCTCAAAAGAAATCATAATTAATTTATGTACTTGTTTTTACCTCAGCCAGTCAGTTTTGATCAGTCCAGATTTATTTGTGTGCTGCTCAGGATTGCCACTTCACCATTCGTGGTGGAAGGCGCCTGGACGATGGTCAGTATCAGCTGCCGATGGTGGTCCTAATGCTGAATCTGCCCCATCCCACACGGGCCAGTCCCACTCTACTCAGTCCAGGCATGATGGAGAATCTATTCCATGAGATGGGTCACGCCATGCACTCAATGCTGGGACGCACACGCTACCAACATGTGACAGGTACTGTATAATTCCTGCAGAAATCAGCTCATGTTCTTCACATTTGTGGCCTTCAGCTTTTGAATTGACGACCTTATCTCTGTCTCTTCAAGGAACTCGATGTGCCACTGATTTCGCAGAGGTGCCCTCTATTCTAATGGAGTACTTTGCTACAGATTATCGTGTCATCAGTCAGTTTGCTCGCCACTACCAGACTGGACAGGTAAACTTCACACTGCATTTTTCACTGGTCAATTTATTTTGGAAAAAATTAATGAATAAATTCTGTGCATTTAATCAATTGGTAGACTTTTATAATTGGTAACCTTTTATAGTAGTGTAACCTTTATTTTTCTTGTAGCCTTTGCCACAGAGCATGGTGGCCCGTCTTTGTGAGTCCAAGAAAGTCTGTGGTGCAGCTGACACTCAACTTCAGGTACCATTGAGAGATTGTCAAATGACCATTTTTCAGCAGTACAAAGTAATGTACAACTTCATTGATTTCAAAGGAGAGAGAATTGTAATTCCTAATTGCAGGGAAAATAATTTATTAATATTAAACCATTTATGTAATAGTTTTAAGTTGCATGCATGTATGTATATGTAATGCAACATAATCATAAGTGGTTTTGTATTTTAACACAAAGTCTGTAAATGTTCTCTTTAGGTTTTCTATTCAGTGCTGGATCAAGTTTATCATGGAAAACCACAAAATCGTTCAACAACAGACATCATGATAGACTTGCAGAAGAAGTATTATGGTCTGCCATATGTCACCAACACAGTGAGTGTGCTTCATTTAAAATCATACATAAATATTTAATTGTATTCTTTAATCATTTCTACAATTGTTTCAGATTTTAATTCATGCAGGCAAAATCTGTATGTATGAGTCATTTAATCATTCACTCAATAGTTTCGATAAATTTATCACTGTGAGGAAATAATGATTTATTATTAATTATACTTTATTGACTTAATTATTCAGTCAAACAATTATTAATAATATTATTGATAATAATAATAATAATAATAATAATAATAATAATAATAAAAAGAAACATATAAATTAAGGAAAGAAATTTATGTTAAGAAAGGAAAAGTTATTTTGTTTTTATCTTGTTTATACTTTATTAGGAAGTCACTGAATCATTCACTTAACCACTTAATAAAACCCTCATTCGTTTGGGTAAGAAACAGTTTGCTAAGTATAAAATGGAGTCATTGAATCATTTACACAATCAGCTTGTTCAAAATTAAGAAAAGAAACAAGATGCCATGTTCAGAGGCAATTCATATTTGTTTTATTCTTGAAAAACTTATACAATTGATTCTGCTGCCCACCCATTCAAAAACAAAAATGAAATTTAAGTCGCAGTTTTAAGAAAATGAGAAACAACAAATATTTGAATGCGTGGCCTTTTAGGACTTTCATAAATTTGTTCATAATTAACAAATGAAACAAATTGCTATATTTAGGGAATTTGTGAAATTGTTTAAGCAATTTGTTCATATTATTATTTTTTTCCTTTATCTTTTTTTTTATTTGTCTGTTTTTTTTTTTTTTTTTTTTTTTTTTACCTCGGCCAGCCAGTTTTGATCAGTCCAGTTTTGATTGTGTTCTGCTAAGGACTGCCACTTCACCATTCATGGCATGGTGTGAAACACTATTAATAGTTTATATTACCTTTTTGGGGAGTCACTGAATCATTCACTCAACCACTTTCAGAAAAACCCTCATTTACTCGGGAAAGAAACCATTTACTAAGTACTAAGAGTCATTGAATTATTCACTCAATTAGCTTGTTCAAAATTAAGAAAAGAAACAAGCTACCATGTTCTGAAGTAATTCATATTTAATTTTACTCTTGAAACACTACTACAATTGTTTCTGCAGCCAACCTATGCAAAAATTGTCTATTTCTTATTTCTATTTAAAACATTTTTAACTTTGAATGATTTGCTAGCTATTAAATGCCTCATTTTAATGTTGTCAAAAGCACATCTCACCTTAATGTAGGTGGTCTGCTGCCCTGAAATGAAGTGATCCATGGCCGTTATTGAAGTTAATGAATGTTTAGGAATCCTTCCTTGACTAATCCTTAATAACATCTTGTGCTCCCTCTTCTGAAATCCTAAACACACATGAACACAACACACCAAGGTAGTTTAGCTTTGCCCCCCTTTTTCCTGCACTGTGGTTTTTCTGCATCTTTCACAGACACTGCACGGTTAAAGGATTAAAATGCTTTTCTCCGCTCCTCAGCCCTTTTTCAGGGGCCTGTTCTGCGATAACAAAGCAGAGATATACTTTGAAGAAGCACTCCCTGGGGGAAATATTTGAAACTCTTCTTTCAGTCTTTTTTACTGGAAGAGAAACATCACTTGAAATGCTTTTCTCAGCTCTCAGAAATGGTCGCCTGAGAATCGGAGCGATCTAAAACACATATTTTATTTCGGAATGGCCTTCATAAACCGCTCATCCTGGCCTGTAATTATGTGGAGCCACTGGGAGTCTGGCCTCCCCCAACTCTAAATATTCCCCTTCTCTCTTTAATTGCCTCAGCCGTAATGTCTTTACCATCCTCTAAATCACCCAGCTTCCCCCTTTTTATCCGTTATTACTGCCTCTCGTGGGATGGCAGCTAATAGTATGAGTGTGTGCCTTTCGTTCCTGTAGGATGCCTGTTTTAGTGACTATTACAGAACAAATGAAAGCTTTCCTCAGTCCACATATGCTCGTAAAACCTTCAGCATGCAACTCTGTTGAAGTATGGCAGCTGTTTCAACACATTATTTAGCTGCAATAAAGATATAAACTAGATTTTTTTTTACCTGACATGTATTTGGCAAGTTACTTTTTCCATGATTTTTTTTTTCATATATTTTTTTTAAAAGGTTGACACTTCAAGTGAACTCAAGTTTTTGGCTTAGTAAGGGTGTCTTTTTGTTTTGTTGACTTTATTGATAAATACAGTAAAAAATGGTACCAAGGACTATAAAATACACAAGACATGTCACTCCTATACTTTTGAATAGGGAAAAGTGTACCGGTCAATATGGTGAATGAAGCCTCGCATTCTTGTACAGGAGCCAATCATCAGTTGCTATGACCTTTGTCCAGGGGAGAAGCTCAGACCAGACATGTGCTTTTACAACAGTTTTTGTGGTCACAAACACACTGGAATCTCAGCGAATGTACTGAACACGTACACAGCTAAAATACTCAGTTTAGATTGCATTTGGTCCCTCTGTAAATTGACTTAAAGTTACTCAAGTTAATGAGACAATGAAAGGATTAATTAGGTGGTGATTCACCACTGATGATGAACACCTGCTGTTAATAAGCAGAAACACAGAAGAGTAAAGGCCCGTGCACACCGAGACGTTTAACGACTAAATAAAGAGCTTCAATGTGATCGTGCACACCAACGCTCAAAATGCCAGGTGCAAAAGCATCTTTTAAAAAACGCCTCATGCTTGTGTTTTTTTGTTTGGACGCGCTGCGTCAAAGCCTTCTCCACCAATCATATTGGCACTTTTGTTCACATGCACAGAGCTGCTGAAGTAACAGTAAACAGGACCTGGAGGCGCTCACGCGCAAAACTGTCATTGTGAGCGCACACTAAAGAAAAAGCCCAGAGGTGATATGAACGTGGAGCTGCTTATTGCACTGCTGAACAATAATCATTTTTTCATCGCTAAAGCTGCAACTTGAACCGTCCATGCTTGTTCGAGTCACCAGTAACTTTAACAACAAGCGTGTGAGCTTCCCTTCTTCCTTTTCATCTGTGTTATAAGCGGAGTGTCAGAAGCTTAAAGTTGTGTAGCGCCATCTAACGTCAAGTAGTGATTTTGCATACTCTTCTGCTTGACGCCAGTGAAAAACTCTTGGATTTGAATTCGGAAAAACGTCTCATAAAACGCTGACGATAAACGAAAAGCGTCCCGGTGTGTATGAGCCTTAAAGCTGCGGTCACACTGCACTTTTCTCCCCATAGACTTGCATTCATACGCATGCAAATGCGGCAGATAGGTAACGCAAGGTCGTGGAAAAGGTCCGCAGTTTGCTGCTGCAAAGTTCAAGCTTGGTTAACTCTGACCTGCAAAATCACATCACTTGAGTGTGTGAGACCAATCAAGGATCAAAACATGTCCTCTCTAGACAGATATTGAAAATATGGAGCAACGGCTTACTTTTTTAAATGTCTAGTTATCTTTTTTGCAAGCTCAATTTTGCATTTATTTTGCAAGCTCAAACTGTAGTGTGACCGCAGCTTAATACAAAACTACAACTGACTTCAGTCACAGCCTTAGATGAAATCAGCTAAAATATAATACATTGAATCTCTCAAAATCTCAGCAGAGGATCAGCTCCATCAATAAGCAACTCCACAAACAGCAGCTTTACTTATTACCGACCTGTTTGCCCTTATTTAAAGAGGGACCAAATACTCTAAACTGGGTAAATTTTACTTGGGGGATTTTGGTGTGTACATTTCGTTGAGAGTCTCCAGAAGATTTGACCAGCCAAAATTGCTACCATTGGGTCAGGGATTAAATACTATTGTAAACCTTAGCAAAGAACTGTATTGTTTCTAACCAAAAACTCTGAATTTGGACACAGGAACAAAAATAAAGGTGTGGTAAGGTATCCTCAACAGCTTTACACTTGTCGCATGTGGGGGAAAGCGAGGAATAGAATTTAAGCTGTTTTAAAACAGTAAAGTATGAGTAGTACTTTTGTACTGAATAAGGTTGTGTCTAGAATTTATAGAACATTAATAAACAGATCAAATTTATTTCAATCAGTCTCAGAGATTAAAATCCCTAGGTCTTCTTTCCAAGCGACTTTCAAATGAAGAGACGAAAAATCTGCTCTGTTTTTAAAAGCATTAATAAATAAAGAGGTTAGGCCCGTCATTTGGAAAGTTTAAAAATACAACCATTAATTCGCCGTTTTAGACTTTAGCTTGTTGTAAAATTGGGAATTTGTTTTAAATTCTGTTTCTTTTTTTATAATTCTGTGTTTGTTTGTTTGCTTGTTTGTTTATTTGTTGTTGTTTTTTTTGTTTTTTAGACTTATTGCTGAGGTTATAGTCTGTAAGTTATAATCTGAGTAAATAGTGATGCTCGACCTCAAATAACTTTGACTGACCATCAGAACATAAATATTTTGGACCATCCTGCAGAAGGAAAGCTGTTGTTGTTTGACTTCAGTTGACATTGATTCAGTTTACTGGGGCATTAATAGGGTTCCTGAAGATAATGGCAGTTGTTACAAACATTGACCAGATGGAAGTTCCTGTCCTGTTGCTAATATCTGGGAACATTCAAAAACAGTGTTATATTCCTCTGGCCAGATACATGATGGCTAAAACAAGCATGGTAATACCCATATTAGATTTGGTCTTTTTTATTAGTTCAAGGTCAGAATTTGTGAAGGTTTGTGGCTCTTTCTTGATATTTTGTTTAGGTTTTACAATTTTCTGATTATGTTTTAGAATTCTGAATTTATATTTGAGATCTTTTTTTATGTTTTAGAATTTTGAGAAAAATGTAGAATTGCACGTTAGCATTTTAAAATTCTGATTTTGTTTTAGAATTACGAGTTTGCTTTAATAAACTGAGTTATTTATTTTTTTATTTATAGAATTTATAGAATTTATTTTATTAGAATTTATAGAATTTATAGAATTTATTTATAAAATTATTTATTTATATGTTTTAGAATTCTCAATTTATAATTCTGGATTCTAAGTTTGTTTTTATTCTATTTTTTTGGTTTTTAATCCTATTACTGACAAAAATAAACACATCAGCATGAGAGATATTATTTATGTTCCAACAAATGGCATTTGATGACTTGTTTGTTCAAATCACTAAGCCTAATCTGAGTTATAATCAGGATGCTTGTCCACTAATAATTCTGCTTGACCACTAATAAAGATTGTGGTCAACAACACATCAGCATGTGAGATATTACTTATGTTCCCACAAAATGCATTTGATGATGTTCAGGAAAGTTTCACACCAATGTTTTTCAAATCACTAAGCCTAATCTGAGTAACAATCAGGATGCTTGTCCTTTAACAATTCAGTTTGACCACTATTAAAGATTGTGGTCAGTGATGGAGAAAGTACATGACTCACAGAGAAAGCTGTATTTATGGTTGTTTGACTTCAGTTGACATTGATTCAGTTTACTGGGGCATTAATAGTGTTCTGGAAGATAATGGCAGCTGTTAGAAACGTGGACCAAATGGAAATCCTTGTTTTGTTACTAATATTTGGGAACATTCAGAAAAAGTGTTACATTCCTCTGGCCAGATACATGATGGCCCAAAAAAACATGGGAATACCCAAATTAGATTTGGTCCTTACAAAGTATTGAGAGTCAGAATTTGTGGAAATCTGAATTGATTTTTTGGAGTTATTAGTTTTTTGGAAGTCAATTATATTTTGCTTTACTCTTCTGTTTCACAATTCTAAGTTTACATTTTAGAATTCCTGTTAGGTTTTAAAGTTCTGAATTCATATTTTAGGTCTCTTTGAGATTACTTAGTGTGCATTTAAAAATTATTAGTTTTAAAATTGTGCTTCTACTTTAGAACTTTAATTATGTTTTAGGGTTCTGAGTTTATACTTTTTTTCCCAGAGTTAGGTTGCAGCTGGAAGGGCATCCGCTGCGTAAAACGTGCTGGATAAGTTGGCAATTCATTCCGCTAAAATAGGACATTAGAAGCATGGCTTTTTAAATATATTTTAGGGATTTCTGTTCAGGTAAAATTTAAATAAATGTTTTTAAAGATAGCCCTATATAAAGTTTATTGCAAAGCACTTGTTTAGGAAGTATTGCAAATGTGTGTTTTTTATGCATATTTTGGCAGCCTGTTTAAAATTGGAAGATTATGTGGTTAATTCGGTGTGCTTGTACCTCTACTTTGGTAAAATAGAAAACATTTATAATTATCAAATAGGGGAAAATTAGATAATAATATTAATTAGCAAATGAATAATATTAGGGCGAAAGGCTACTTTTCTGAGGCTAAAAAATAAGTGGGGCCCTTGGGTTTGCAATAGCCCCAGTGCCCAATATGTTTGTGAACTGACCCTGATTCTGAGTATATAGTTTCGAATTCTGAGTTTGTTTTAATTCTATATACATGTTTTACTCTTGTTACTGACATAGAAATAGAAAAATAGAACACATTTGCATGTAAGATATTACTTATGTTCCCACAAATGACATTTAATGACTTGTGTACTAAAGTTTCACACTAACGTTTGTTTAAATCACTAAACTTAATCTGAGTAATTGTGATGCTGGACCACTAATTCAGCTTGACCACTAATAAAGATTGTGGTAAGTGATGGAGAAGGTTCATGACTCACAGAGAAAGCTTGATTTATAGTTGTTTGACTTTACTTGACTTTGATTCAGTTTACTGGGGCATTAATAGTGTTCTGGAAGATAATGGCAGCTGTTACAAACATGGACCAAATGAAAGTTCTTATCCTGTTGTTAATATTTGTGAACACTCGCACACAGCATTACATTCCTCTTCCTGCTGAGATACACGGAAAGCGTGCAAATACCAGCTTAGATTTGACCCTTTTTGTTAGCTGAATTCAAGCCTTTTATACCAAGCTCTGTGAATAGGATATTATTATAAATGTTCATTTACTGACAGAACCCATTTGCAGTGAAAATGTTTCCATTACTGAATGCAGATTTCAGGCAAATGTTGATAGTGAAGTAGCTGTTCTGCTTCGCTGATGTTTAGCTTTAAGAGGTTTCATCTGCGGGGTTTGCTGAAGTCATTAAAAGCCATATGGGAGACATCTTACTAATATTCTGAGGCTTAAGTCTGTATTGTGCTGCAATTTCACCTTCTCCACTATAATGTGTCTCTCATAGTGCTGTTTACACAATTTTGGCTCTCTTCTACAAGCTCAGGGAGAAACACTTGACACATGTTCCACATTGGATTGCACCGTACAGCATGTTTGTCAGTGATTATTAGAGCCAGATGTCTTCAAGGGGTCCTTTAATATCCTGTAGCATGACAACAATGCTTTTATAGTGTACGTGCTAAATATGTTCCTGTATAATATGTGTGTAACCCACTGGTCTTACTGCACCCAATCTAGTTTGAGCTGGGATCGAACTGGCGAGACTTTGCATGGGAGTTGGTTGCTTTAACAAGGAGGTTAAAGACCATGGCCTTTAGCGATTTTCGCTAGAGAACCTTTAGAGGTCAGAGGAGTGAGGTTTACATGCATAGCACTTCGCTAGCTGGCCTTCATTACACTCACCCCCTTAACTTCACTCCCATCCTGGATGAGCCCCCACATGTAACCCACCTGTCCTACTGCACCTAACCCGGTCTGAACAAGAATGGAATCGATGATTCTTTGCATGGGAGTCAGCTGCTTTAAAGGTGCAGTAGGTGATCTGCCGCAATGCTAGCCTGTTACCATAACTCTCTGAAACACCGTCCCCCCCCTGCCATCCAAAGCCACGCCTCCTGTAAACACGAGCGCACGCACCTTAAAGATAACAGCAGAATGCTCTCTCGTGTTGAGCTCTCTAAAGCTTGGCTGGCCGCAGGAATTACACTCATTTCTAAGCCATACTAATGCCGAGTTCAGACTGCATGATTCTAGCCCCGATTTTGACTTGGCGACAGGTTTTGAGAAATCACCGACAAATGCCTAAAATCACAGTCAAATCGGTGCTCGTGCAAGTGAGTGACAATCACACAATATGAACTATCAAAGACACGATCTGTCAGTATTACGAGAAAAGTTGTTTTTAATGAGAAATAAAATATTGTTAATATGACAATTGAGTGAAAAATAATGTGTGTCAGAAATGTGTCACTGTAGTCCAAAACAGTACAAAACTGGAGGGATATACACTCACCGGCCACTTTATTAGGTACACCTTTTCAACTTGTTAACGCAAATTTCTATTCAGCCAATCACATGGCAGCAACCCAATGCATTTAGGCATTTACACATGGTCAAGACGATCTGCTGAAGTTTAAAGCTATCCTGTGCGTACCAATTGAGCATTGTGTCAACGCCACAGCCTACCTGAGCATTGTTGCTGACCATGTCCATCCATTTATGACCACAGTGTTACCCATCTTCTAATGGCTACTTACAGCAGTATAAAGTCCATGTAATAAAGCGCAAATCATCTCAGACTGGTTTCTTAAACATGACAATGAGTTCACTGTACTCAAATGCCCTCCGCAGTCACCAATCTCAATCCAACTGAGCAACTTTGTGATGTGGTGGAAAGAGAGATTCGCATCATGGATGTGCAGCCGACAAATCTGCAGCAACTGCGTGATGCTATCATGCCAATATGGACCAAAATCTCTGAGGAATATTTACGGTACCTTGTTGAATCCATGCCACGAAGGATTAAGGCAGTTCTGAAGGCAGAAGGGGGTTCAACCTGGTACTAGAAAGGTGTACCTAATACAAGTGTGTTTGAGATGTAATGTGATCAGCTTCAGGTTTGCAAAATCTGGCTGTTTCCTCATTTAAGACCAACATACTAGTGGCATCAGCAAATATTTATTTGTGTTGTAAATATTGTAGATTTGAATAGCAAACTCTTGAATTTAGTGACTCTGTCACAAGTGTACTAAAAGCGATTGAAAAAAAAAAAAGTTTTCTTTATTCAGTATATAATATGGTTTCCTCCTCATTGCCTTTGTGAACCCAGGTATGTTGATAAGCTGTCGTTATAAACTGATGTTATCCTTTACCAACAGATTTGTTGCCCCTATTTACAGTGGTATCGAGTGTACAGGGTGCTCGGTTCATTTCCTGCAGGGATAATGGTAACAGCGGGTGTCTAAGCACGTCTTCAACCCTCAGCTGTGCATTTGAACTGCTAAGCTCTTTCAACACAAATCTAGCCTGTGATTTTTATGGCTAAAAACATCCCGAACTTGCACCCACCCTAAACATTATCACTCTCTTTAATTTACCTTAGAGTTAAAGTAGCCATGGGAAAGGGTTTGCACCATTTGTGCTCTGGGAATGTAAATATTTAGTGATGAATGTGGTCTTGAAGGCGTTGTGTGGCAATACCTTAATTTGATGCTTGGATTTAATTGGGTCACAGTTGCAGATGCTGAATGTTGTTAACATCAGCGTGTTTCAATGTTAGAGAATAACTTGGCAAGCACGTGAAGAGATGTATCTGGAATATTCCTATGACAGATTGTGATTAGTTTACATTTCTCTGCAGGCCTGGCAGCTGAGGTTCAGTCATCTCATTGGCTACGGGGCCAAATACTACTCGTACCTGATGTCACGGGCCGTGGCCTCTATGGTGTGGAAGCAGTGTTTTTATAAAGACCCCCTGAACAGGTTTGTTATTGTTGCATGCTTTTTCTTTACTCTCTATTTTCATTTTCATTGAAAAAACATACAGTACCACCTAAATCCTTACAGTCAAAGGATGGACCATATATCAAAGTTCTCTTGGGAGAACTCTATTATGGTAGAGCAAACTTATTACTAAAATAAACTCAAAACCTTACCCCGCCCATATAACACAGATTAAAATGTTTGTAGAGGGTTTATAACAATAAAATAAAAGCCATATTATACATGAATAACATTGAGCTGTTATTTAAAATCACAATAGCTTAGACAAAAAAAAAAAAAATAAGGTATAATTGGAAAATGAAACCATTCAATGAACCATTAAATGAAACCACTGAAACTCCCCAAAGGAAACAAAGTAATTAAAAAGTAAAGTAAATAATGAATAATAAGAAATAAAAAAAATCTAGGCGCAACAGTCAAAAGCGCATGGTGCAAAAGCATTAAAGGCATGTCCGAATCCACTTTTGTTATTTTAAAGATGTAAAATATGGTTGTGCTTATTCTCTTAATGAGTTATGGGTGGGTTTTGAGCATAACGTGCATTCAACCAATCAGAGTCTCTTCTCTCATTCGCGTTAAGAGTCAGTTGCGTTGCGCCATGGCGCATTTGCTATATTTACATGGAGGACTTTGTAAGTGGACAAACTGAACGCTTCATCACTGAGAAAACAGTTTAACAAAGCATCTGCAGCGTGAGGATAAAGAACGAGCCTCCTACGTTTGGCCTCTTTACTTTCTCTTTATTTTACTTTTACTCTTTAATTTACTCCTTTACTTTCGTAGATAAGGAAACAATTTTGTACACAATCCACTAAAGACATCCATTAGCCTACATATTTAATTTTGTTTGTTAAGCGCAAAGATTTGTTTCAAAACTATTTCTAAATTCATTTCTAATTTCCAGCAAACAAAGAAATGAACAATAATAGCGAAGTGTGGTCAAAAAACTTTGTTATATCCAAACACACATCCAAATCTTAAGCCCCATATAGTGATGCATACGTCTCCAAAACCCGACAGGTGGACAAATCTAAACTCCTTTTTTTTTTAAACAAATATAAATATACATATAATACATACTGCTATTAATGATATACAAACGCATATGAAGAACGCGTGGAGGCAGTGTTTTGTATATTTATGTAAAAAATTACATTTTTGTTACATTTTAATCCTCAATTTTTATATATGTAAAGATAGTTGTGTATTGCTGTACATCCTGTGTGTATTAAACAATGTGTAAGCATTTGGACCTGCAGTCTGTTTTAGTTCCTCAAAATAGCAACGTGGCAACAATGTGCCTTAACATACCTCCTTTATAGACAGCAGTCCAAGAAGTGGCGCAAATGGATTTGCTATTAAAACAACATGGCACAAAACATGAAAATTAAGAGTTGAACTGGTCTGTAAATATCAACAAATCACACCAAACACATCTTGCGCCTGATTGATGGACCCTTTTCAGAAAACTGTAGCTATATTTCCATCCAAAAATGCAAATTAAATTTATCCGCAAAACTGGAATATTGTCTGCTGGTTTGTCCATTCACACACATCTTTATAATCACATGATCTCTTATAACAAAATCACTTGACTTTATTAATGCGCATACTGGAATTCTCCTTTCCATTCCTTAGCAGTTAATGCGCATGTTTTCTTATTGAATAAAAAGTTTATCCTACTCGGTTATGCTCATAAGTTTTCCAAAATTGATGCACATTTTGGCATTTCTATCAACCATTTAATGTGCATTTCCAAAATGTGCATAAAAATAGGTGGATGGAAACAGCAAGTGAAGGTAATCAGCTCTATTGGTCATCAGCATCTTAAATGCTTAAATAATTTTTTAATGTATGTAAATTTTTAAAGCTATATACCTTGTATTATAATATCTATGCATCGAATTATGAAAAGTTAATGCTAATGCAAGGTATTTGTAATGCAACATCTGTGGTTGTGATAGTACATTTGACATTGTTCTCAATGATGTTCTCTAGCTCTGTTATTAGTCTCACACAAAGAATTTATTATTATTATTATTATTTATTTATTTTTTTTGGAAGGTCATGAAAACACTATCTTGTAGTTTTTATTTCATTATTTGAGCAAACAGAAATGCAAAAATAGTATTTGTCTCCTGTAAGTTTACCCTGCTATGTACAAAGTACTGGGAAATATAAAAAAGGGTCTATTGGAACCCTCATGTGCATAATAATTAATATCAGAGTTAAAATTTGTGGGTGAACTTACTCTTTCAAAGTTTCATGGGGTCTTTAAAACACCAGGGTATCTTAACTACTCTGCTGTGGTTTTGTTCTTTAGCACTTCCTTTTGTCTGGGCATGTCAGGCAGTTATAGAGGCAGCATGAGGGTTATGGGTTTGGTTTGAGCGATGCTGGTAGTGTAAAGTAAACCTCTGTGTGCAGGGAAACCGGAGAGCACTACCGGCGAGAGATGCTGGCTCATGGGGGAGGGAAGGAGCCCATGCTGATGGTGGAAGGTAAAAAAAAAACATTACTGTTGTACTTTAATCCCTCCCATTTATTTTTGTTTATTATCCCTTAAATAATCAACATGACATCTGATGTTTCACCTGGTGTTATACTGAATCTTTTATGAGAGTGTGTTGTCGTTAAAAAAAAACAACAACAACCATCTACCAAATGTTTCAACATAATAGAAGGATCTCTAGTATCCACTAGTGTTAGCATGGTAATATTTTAATGATCAGTTCAGCCTCTTATAGCTTCTAGTTATATTGGTCAGATGATTGATTGAAATTGTGGCTTCTCTACAAATATAATGTTATCCTAAAAATGTAAAATCTTGCGTTTTTATTTATTTATCTTTTTTGTTAACCATCATCAGATGACTAATAAACAGCCCTAATTACTACAAAAAAAAACAAAAAAAAAACACCAACTGACTTTCATTTGACAGGTTTGATTTGATGTTCTTTGATTTAGGTTTTTGTTTTTATGATAAAAGTACGGCAGTTCACTAGGGATGTCTCAATCAGGGTTTTTTGCCCTCGAGTCCAAGTGATTTGATTTTGTGTATACCGAAACCCGATCCGATACTTCTTCAATACATAAAAAAAGAATAAAGAAAAACAAAGAAACAGATCCAGGATGTTCCTTATTTTTTTATTTAATTCACCTGATTTTTAACATGTTAACAAACAGAGCACTTCTGTGAGGCAGCTTGAACAATCAAGTAATAAATGACATCAATTCTTCACTTTTAGACTTTAGTGCAACATTCATTTTCTTTTTGGCTTAGTCCCTTTATTAATCTAGGCTCGCCATAGCCGAATGAACCGCCAACTTATCCAGCAGAGGATGCCCTTCCAGCTGCAACCCATCACTGGGAACTTTAGTGCAACAGTAAATATTTTAAAAATCTAATATAAAAACAAATAGCAACCCAACCTAAAATACCTGGTAGGCAATCCCAAGTTTACTTGTCTCACAGTTTGTTATGGCAATGTTGGAGCAGGTTGGAGCTAAAATCTTCAAGACACCGGGCCTCCAGGAACAAGTTTGGTGAACACTGCTGTAGACAATCAGAAATAAATACTGCTTAATGGGCCTAATAATATTGACCCTAAAATGAAAAAAAATAAAAATAAAACTGATTTTGTTCTAGCTGAAACAAAACAAACAAGACTTTCTCCAGAAGAAAAAAATATTATAGGAAATACTGTGAAAATTTTTTTGCTCTGTTAAAAAAAGAAATCACAGCAGGGCTAATAATTCTTCTGATTTGTCAAATGACTCAAATTGATCACGGTAACAGTTTACAATAAGGTTCATTAGTTAATGCATTTACTAACATGAACTAATCATGAACAACACATGTACAGCATTTATTAATAATAATTGAGCATTTACTAATGCATTATTAACATCCAGACCATGCTTGTTAACATTAGTTAATGCACCGTGAGTTAACATGAACTAACAATGAACTACTGTATTTTCAATAACTAACGTTAACTAACATAAATTAAACTGTTCATTGTTTGTTCATGTGAGTAAATGCATTAATTAACATTAACTAATGAACCTTATTGTAAAGTGTGACCTTGATCACATATATGTAACATTTACATTTACTTTTTTTTTTTTAAATACTGTTTTTGTTTTTGTCAATTATTTGAAATTATATTATCTTGGGTAACATTTAATTTACTGATCATAATAAATAATAATAAATAAATATCTCTTTGTAAAGCATTAGTCACACTTATTACTAAACATCATACATTACCATCAACACTATTAAATTTCAACATCAGTGCGTTTATGTACTTAGTTTCTTATTCCTTAGCTGTATTTTCATGACCAACTGTGCGGTTTAGAGGGGTCCTGCTCGGTGCGCCCTCAGCCCTCTGTACTGCATCATAGTGGAACAAGAGCCACCCTAGAGAGAGCCCATACCCTGGGCCGTTTTTATCTGCCGGGCTCCTGGCTCAGTTCTGGCTGGATCCCAGGCCTCTGGTGCTGAAAACTCCAGTCTGGATTAGATGGCAGAGCGGACTGACAGCCGCGCTGACTGAAGCCTTGTGTTCTCCAGCCACGGGCCGCACAGAGGCGTCTTTCATGGTCCTCGGCTTTCCCAGGGACCTCTATTTTAGTGGCGAAGGACAGACTAAAAGAACAAAAGGCCACTCGAGCACCTGGGCTGGAAATGTGTTAGCGCTGCTGCACACAGATGGAGACATGCATGAGTTTCAGATGCAGGATCACAGGAGGGTCAGGTTCACCACACTCTCAGACCTCCTTTCATGAGGTTTCTGGCATTTACTGCAGAGTAAACAGTGCACTCATAAACACTCAGTCACAAAGAAGGGCAGATTTTATAAACGACTTCAGAAATAGCAGTATGAGTTGTTTAAAGACATGGTGCGATAAGTGTGTATTTTTTTTCTTTGCAGTCATACGATCTTGTAGCAGTTTTCTTTTTTCTTATCAGTAGAACTCACATGGAAATTGTTGATGCTAATATCATGTAAATGTAACTTACGGGCTGAGCCGAGTATCTTTTAAGCTCCAAACTAATTTTTTTAAATAGTCAGAAATGGCTGCATGGTGGCACAGTGGGTACCACATTTGTCTCACAGCAAGAAGGTCGCAGGAGTTTGCATGTTCTTCCAGTGTTTGATTGGGTTTCCTCCAGGTGCTCCGGTTTCCCCCAAAAGTCCAAAGACATGCAGGATAGGTGAATTAGGTTGGCTAAATTGTCTGTAGTCTGAGTGTGAATGGGTGTTTCCCAATGGCATCCATTGCGTAAAACAAATGCTGGATAAGTTGGGGGTTCATTCCGATGTGGTGGCCCTAGATTTATAAAGGGACTAAGCTGAAAAAAAAAGAATGATGAATGGTTGTCAGAAATGTTAGGGAGCTGTTGGCTTGATTATGTTATGTGGGTCCCATTGAACAAGCTGACCTGTCAATCTACTGCACTAAACAGGTGACCAGGAATACTTTTTGGCCATTGCTGAAAAAAGAACTTGTATGTTTTGTGTTGCAAGCATTTATTCTGTAGGCCACATGAATAGCTGTTATGAGATAGGAGAGAGAGAGAGAGGCTCTGAAAGCAATGTTTACATCTGTTAATGTTTTTGGTGCCAGTTTTCATGTGATTTCTTCAGAGCATAAAATTGTATCGTATATCACTACATCTGGCAGTGGAGACACAAGACTGATAAAGGTGAGCCGTGCCAAACCGTATCGCACCTTACTGTACCACTGAGTCGAAACAAGGCATTAATCCGTGCTGATGACGCAAAAGTACAATTCAGCTTTTAATTGAAATTGTCATGCATAAACCAAGGGCACTTCCGGGGACCTTTAAGTTTAGACTGTAGATTGTTATTCTGTATTAATAAAATCAGAGCAGAGCCAAATTATAATTTATAATTATAGTTTCATGACGCTTAATAATGTTCTTAATAATCAGCATGTGTGCTTGGAAGTAGAGATCTGCGTGGGACTACTAAATTTTGAATCCCGCACCCGCCAGGTTTTAGCCCGAACCTGACCGCTCCCGCTTATATTAAGCATGTGTTGTCCCGCTGCTCGACCCGCCCCGTTTTCTACCCGCCATGCCCGATCCCGCTAAAGAGCAGGGGGCGGGGGGGGGGGGGGGGGGGGGTGGGGTGGGGTGAACCGAAAATCACCTAGCTATACAGTCCAGACAGCCTATAACAAGCTGTCTGTATAAACACACACACAGCACCAAGCACATAGACACACAGACAAACCTCTCTCTCTCTCTCTCTCTCTCTCTCTCTCTCTCTCTCTCTCTCTCTCTCTCTCTCTGCACGAGGTGAAAGAGTGGTGTGGGGTGTGAGAGCAACACGCTGAACTGGTTTCAGGGTTAATCTTTTTTTTGTTTTCTTTTTTTCTCCTTTTTTCCCCCCTTTATCATTTTTTCTTCTTTTAGAAGATTTATTTTGTATTATTGATTCATTTGTTTGGTTTAAACTAATACCAGCGATCCCCTCTATGATAAGGGAAACCATGGCGTTTCTCTCAGGAGAGGGAACACCTGGTTTCTCTATCAAGAATGGATGCAAAGTTTATTCGGACCAAGTTTTTACGGTTGAAGAAGTGCTTTTGGCAATGGGAGAAATAGTTGAGCACGAAAATATAGTATCTGCCTCAAGAATGAATAAGGCTGTGGTAGTGTTTCTTAAAGATGAGAAACACGTTAATGATCTCGTAGAAAACGGAATTGTTGTTAACGACACGCTAGTACAAGTAGTGCCCTTGCGTACACCGGCTACTAAAGTAACAATCTCAAACGTGCCTCCATTCATTCCCAATGAGCAAATTCTTAAGGAGTTGAATCGTTTTGGTAAGTTTGCGGGTTCTGTCAAAATGGTTCCGTTTGGGTGCAAAAACGTCGCTCTAAAACATGTGCTGTCTTTCCGTAGGCATGTATTCATGTTTTTAAATGCACAGTCTAAGACTTTAGACATTTCGTTCCGTATTCAACACGGGAACAGTTCTTATATGGTTTATGCAACAACAGAGAGTTTGCGGTGTTTCGAGTGCGGGGATTTGGGGCACAAAAAGCTCAAATGCACTCATAAGAAACAATTAGAAAATGAAAAAAATGACGGAATGAATGAAGAGCGCAATGATCAAAGCAACAGCAGTCAAAACAAAGAGAAGCGGCCTACAGCGGTGAAAGACGTAGTGATTCCGGGAAAAAAACAGAAAACAACCGGCATTAATGGTAACAGTTCAGGGATGCTAGATGAACCCAGCGTTGTTTCAGAAGTTGGTTTTACAACCGAGCAAAGTGCCGAAGGGTCAAGTTCAACGTTAGAGGTAAGTGCGTTTACTTCAACTCTGAGTGCTGGTGATAATGCTGTAAGCCCGTCTGTTTTGAAGGAAAATACGGCTGTTGATAAGGAAAATGATGGTGTTGGTGGCAATGTTGTTTTAAAAGAGAGATGTTTAGAGTCGGAGGTGATTGCAGAGAATGAAAATAGTGATGAAAATATGGAGGACTGCGATGATAACTGTTCAGAGTTTTCGGAAATTGAGTGTAGTCAGTCGTTGGATGATGTGTATTCGGTAGAAGAATTGAATGCTTTTTTAGATTCAACTAAAGGAAAAAAGACTGACATAGTTAAGCACTTTCCCGATGGCAATAAATTTATTAAATCGGTGCTGATTGCTCAGAAGAATGTGGGCTATGAGGTACTTTCAAAGCAAAAACGTTTCCGATTGAGTAAGTTTGTAACAACGTTACGCAAAGCTCAAGAAGAACAGGGAAGAGTGTCAAAACGAAAAAAGTAAATCACATGGGAGAGGGATCTATTTTTATTTTTGTTTTACTTACCTGTTATTTCCTGTTTTCCCTTTCTATCTTCCCTGCAATGCAGATTCTTAAAGTAGGATCATTAAACATAAATGGGATGAGGGATGGGAGTAAAAGAGCTTTACTTGTTGAATTTCTTAAACTTAAAGAGCCCATATTATACATGAAATAGGGTCATATCCTGGTTGTAAGGGTCTCCAACAACAGTCTAATATGCATGCAAGGTCAAAAAACACTTTCATGGTCTTATAATCTGCATTTATTTTTACCTAATTATCCCAGCGACTCCTGTATGAATCGTCCAGTGATTCATTTGTTCCCAAACCCCTCCTTAGCGCGGAGCTAATCTGCGCTGATTGGACCGATGACAGTCTGTCGCGATTGGTCGACTGCCTTCAGTCAGAGAGGGAAATGGCCAATAGCTAATCAGCAATTTAAAAAGTAATCACAGTTCATACACGCTCGATAGTGCAGACGTGGATTTTAGCTGCCACACTATGGCGAGTGGATAGTGCCACGGATAACCGAACGAAGGAGACAGTCGTGTACTGGCCATACCACACACACACAAAAACACACACACACCTCCGGATGACAACGCTCCCGCTTCCGCCCGCACCCGCCAGGTTTTAGCCTGAGAACCCGCTCCGTTTTCTGCCCGCCGCGCCCGGTCCCGCTAGAGCGGAGAACACAACCAAAAATCACCCAGTATACAGTCCAGACAGCCAAGCTGTCGTTCGTTCGTTCGCTCGCTCGCTCTCTCTCTCTCTCTCTCTCTCTCTCTCTCTCTCTCTCTCTCTCTCTCTCTCTCTCATACGCGCGCGTGCGCACTAACACACACACAAGCACCACGCAGACTCTCTCTTTCTAATTCGCATAGCAATATCCGTGATATTGCTAGACAGCCCGCTCCCGTCCCAAATTAAACCCGTTACCGACCGCTCCCGCGATTTATTCGGAAATTTATTCCCGCGGCTGTCCCCGCGCCAGATTTCTGCGGCGCGGGAATAAATTTCCGAATAAATCGCGGGAGCAGAACTCTAGCACGGAGCTCCATAAACAAACAGCACGCGTCGCGTTTTTAACGTGACTTTGCACGCGATAAGATAAAATATCCAGTTAACCTGATACAGTACACGCGGTTACAAGTAACAAATCACAACTAAATACATTTGCAAGCTAGAGTCAACGAGGCAACAACTTTAACCGCACGTACTTACACTTGAGAAATGGAAGAAACCCATCCTGATGTCCATCAGTAAGTTACTGATCCTTCCTTTAACAAACGCAGATGAAGTATTCTTTGTAGCATGTAGCTTCCAGAAGTTTCCAGTAGTTTCCAACTGCTTGGCTATAATGCTGAGGTTTCATCTTTGGGTAGAGACTCAATATATCCATCTGCAATGTGACTTCAATCGACCGGCATGTTTGTGTGCGTGTGTTTGTGGGTGTGCGTGTGTTTGTGGGTGTGTGTGTGTCTGGGTTACTGCGTCAGAGGGCGGGGCCTCAGGTTTGAAATCTCCCGGGTTTGCGCGTGCACGTGAAAAACTTTGTTTCGTTCGTACGTCATGGCGAAACACCTAATGAGTCGGTATCAAGGCGACTCGTTTGAAGCACTATGAATCGACTCTTTTATAGATGAATCAACAGTTTTAAACACTGTATTCTTACAGATTTAAGCCTTAGCTGGATACTTCACTTCACTTAGAGCTGTGTTACACACTACATGGAGGGGAATTTTCAAAAACCCATAATATGGGCTCTTTAAAGAAACACATGTAACTTTTTTACAAGAAACTCATAGTGATCAAAAGAATGAATCTGAGATTAAGTTATGGTGGGAAGGAAAAACTGTATTTAGTCATGGTACAAATATCAGCGCAGGGGTAGCTATTTTGTTTTCAAAGTACTTAAATATAAATATTATATCTGAAGTAGAAATAGAGAAAGGACGTATTATGTTGGTAAAAGCTAAAGTAAACAATCAACTCTTTGAATTTATAAATATCTATGCTCCCAATAAATGCTCAGAAAAATTTGCAGTATTTAAGAAATTAAAAGATTTTTTAAATAATTATACTTTGGAAGGATTTCTAATTGTGGGAGGAGATTGGAATTGCACTCTTAATTTTCTTTTAGATAGAAACAATCAAGAACCACATCCTGCATCGGCATCTTTTTTAAAAAGTTTCATAATTCAGAATGATTTGGTAGATGTGTGGCGAGACCAAAATGCGGAAATAAAACATTATACATGGACTAAAATAAATCTGGGAATGATTAGTGTAGCAAGACTTGATCGGTTTTATGTAAAGTGTAGTGATAAAAACAGAGTAAGTGGGTGCAATATTTTTCCCTGTTGTTTATCAGACCATAATTTAATTACAGTCAGTATTGTTTTAACACAATCTAACTTTAAAAGCCCTTATTGGAAATTGAATACTGCTTTATTGAAAGAAAAACAGTTTTATGAAAAATTTAAATTATTTTGGGAGGAGTGGAGTTTTAGGAAAAAAGATTTTAAAAATTTATTACAATGGTGGGAGTTAGGAAAGATTCAAATAAAAATTTTCTGTCAACAATTTACATGGTTTTCAACAAGAAAAATAAAACAAAAAATTTCGGAAATAGAGCATGACATTTGTCATATTACGTCTGGCATGATACAGCATTCTGATTCATCTTCAGCAGTCTTTTTAAGTAAAAAAAATCAAGATTTAAAATCATTATTGCAAGTGCGGGCCAAAGGTGCTTTGATAAGATCTCGGTTTATGTCATTGCACGAGATGGATGCTCCTACTTCTTATTTTTTTAATTTAGAAAAAGTGTCAAAAAAACAAAATGAAATTTATTGTTTGAAGACCCCTGAAGGACTAAAGACTTTTGATCCAGAAAAAATGAGAAAGATTGCAGTGGATTTTTATTCAGACTTATACAAGAAGGAAGAAACTAATATTGAGTGCATGTCACAAATAATGGAAAAAATCCCTACTCTTACTGAAACACAGCGCAAGTTTTTGGACAGTGCTATACCATATCAAGAATTAATGGATGCAGTAAAACAGATGAAGACGGGTCGAGCCCCGGGAATTGATGGACTGTCTATTGATTTTTACAAGTCTATGTGGAATATTATTGGAAATTATTTTTATGAAGTGATTCAAGAATGTTTTAAAGAAAAAAGTCTTCCTACAAGTTGTCAAAGAGCTGTCTTAACACTTTTGCCAAAAAAGGGGGATTTGAGTGATCTTAAAAACTGGAGGCCTGTGTCTGTTTAACAACTGATTATAAGTTAATGGCCAAAGTGTTGGCTAATAGGTTAAAGACTGTACTTGGTGATTTAATACACCCAGATCAATCCTATTGTATCCCAGATAGAACAATTTATGACAACATTTTCATGGTAAGAGATATTTTAGATTATTCTAAACTAAATGATGTGAATGTTGGTTTTTTGTTTTTAGATCAAGAGAAAGCATTCGACAGAGTGGACCATGGTTTTTTATTTGAAACTATGAGAGCTTTTGGTTTTGGAAATGTTTTTATTTCTTGGATCAAACTTTTATACACAAATGCTTCATGTGTTTTAAAAATAGGTGGTAGCTTAAGTAAACCAGTAAGAATACTTAAAGGCATAAGACAAGGATGCCCTTTATCAGGCCAGCTTTATGCTTTGGCAGTAGAACCATTACTGTGTTTATTAAGAGAAAATTTGTCTGATTTTAAACTTGATGATATATGCAACTCAGTTAAAGTAATAGCTTATGCAGATGACATCGCTATTTTAGTAAAAAATCAAAAAGATGTTGATGTTGTTAAAAACAGCATCTCTTTATTTGAGAGGGCTTCATCTGCAAAGTTAAATTGGATTAAAACAGAGGCTTTTTGATGCAATGAAAAAAGTACAATGAGGTTACCTGTTATTCCTGAAAATGTAAAAAACATGGTTTTAAGTATTTAGGTATTTTTTTGGGATCCGAATCGTATCAAAGAAATAATTGGGAAAATGTTAAAGAAAAAGTGTGCAATAGATTATCAAAATGGAATTGGATTTTACCACAACTTTCGTATAGGGGTAGAGTACTGGTTATAAATAACCTTGCTGCATCTGTTCTATGGCATAAATTAATTGTGTTAAATCCACCAGATGGTTTTATTAGAGAAATTCAAAAAGTGTTCATAGATTTTTTCTGGAATGGAAACCATTGGCTAAAAGAGACAATATTGTATCTACAATTAAATGAGGGTGGTCAAGGCCTCATGGACATTAAGTCCAAAGTAGCTGCTTTCAGATTGCAGACTGCACAAAAACTCCTTTATCAAAAGTCTCTAAACTGGACTGCTATTGCTTGCACCTTATTAAACAGAGTGGGACGGATGAATTTGAACAGACACCTTTTTTTAATGAATTTGAAAGATATTGATTTTAATGGGCTTTCTTCTTTTTATACATCAGTTCTAAATGCATGGCAAATATTTATAGTTAAAAGAGAACTGACAGAAGTAACACAAGAATGGGTACTTGAGGAACCATTAGTTTATAATCCTTTATTGGTTGAGATTTTGAAATCAAAGGCTTGTTCCACAAGATTAATTCAAGCAGGAATATGCAAAATCTGTCATTTAAGAATACAGGATAGTTGGATTTCTGCAGAAAAACTTGCTGTGAAAATCAATGTTCACTCTATTAGGTTTATTGAAAAATTGTTATATGAGGTTCAAAAATTGTTTCCTGTAGTACCATTGCAAATAGAAGTAACTAAGACTGCATTTCCCAGGATTAGTGTAAAAGTAAATTTAGAAGATTGGCAGGAGGATGATACTAGATTACTTTCATTTAAAACACCGCAACTTGGTTTCTTTGATGAAATATCTAAAAAGTCTTTATATTGTCTTTGTGTTAAATTTTTAAATTTAAAATCTTTGAGAGAAATTCCAGAAACCAAATGGGGAAATTTTGTTGAAATTGGTACCACTCCAAAAGGATGTTGGAGGTCATTATATAAAGTACCAATTGAAAAAAGAAGCGGAGATTTACAATGGCGGATCTCTCATTGGATATTGGCAACAAATCGTTTTAAGAATCATCTAAATCCGGCACAAGGAGATGAATGTATATTTTGTGGCCTGTCAGAAACAATGGCTCACCTATTTATTGGATGTTTAAGGCTTTTTAGATTGTTTGACATGTTGAGAGACTTGTGTCAGAAATTTGGTTTCATTTTTACTAATAGTCTTTTTATCTTTGGACCAAAATACAATGCTTTAAATAAGAAAAAAATTTTTTAACAAATTTTCTATTAGGTAAGGCAAAACTGGCAGTATGGCTGACAAGAAAAAATAAAATACTGTTAGATAGCAATACTGATCCTTTGGACTTGTTCAGAATTTTGGTAAAAAGCAGGCTAGTAATGGAGTATAAATATTATGAATTGGTGAATGATGTTGATTCTTTCTTTCTTGTATGGGGTGTTGAAAATATTTTATGTCAACCTAATGAAGAAGGAGGTTGTGATATATTGCTGTAAACTTGGTGGTATTAGTTTTTTATCATTGTTTTATTATTATTTATTTTGTGTGTTATTGTTTTATTTTTGATTATTATTTTTTTGTGTGTATTTACATGTTTTTGTAATAAGCTGTAATTGTTTTTAAACTGATACAGTTTTTGAACTGTTGTAATTAAAGAGTTGTTAAAAGTCAAAAGTCTCTCTCTCTCTCTCTCTCTCTCTCTCTCTCTCTCTCTCTCTCTCTCTCTCTCTCTCTCTCTCTCTCTCTCTCTCTCTCTCTCTCTCTCTCTATTCGCGCGCGCACTAACACACACACACACGTAAGCACCAAGCACACACACAGGCAAAGCTCTCTCTCTCTCTCTCTCTCATTCACACACACACACACACACACACACACACACACACACCCACCCACCCACCCCCCTCATTCGCGCGTGCACACACACACACACGTACACACACACACGTACACACACACACACACACACACATACACAGGAGAGCGATATTGCTAGACAGCCCACTCCCCTCCCAAATTAAACCCGTTACCGACCGCTCCCACGATTTATTCGGAAATTTATTTCCGCGCCGCAGAAATCTGGTCGGGTCCCGCGGCGCCCGTGGGACAGCAGCGGGAATGCAGACCTCTACTTGGAAGCATGACAAATGACTGTTGTATCCACATTTTGCAGTTGAGGTCATTGCTGTTGGGTTTTGATTGCTAAGCATTATCGGGGAAAATTAATGGTTTTTCTAACTTTATACGTTTATACATTTTACTTTTAAAATGTTTGTATGGACTCTTAAATATTCTCTTGAAGCTCAATGTGATTGTTGGAACAACTCAAATCATGCTGAAAAACCTCAAAAAAAACTTATTTTTACTCACACAACTGCAGTTTATGGAGCAAAAGACCAAATTCGAACACTGAAAATGTGGCAGCAGAGTATTCATACAGAATCCACATAATTCATAAAGTGGCACACTCTATTAAATTTGAGCCTCTGAGCTTTCTTTGTATTTTTTATGTAGCTTTGAGACCTCCTGTTTTAATGACAGAGTCAATGATGAAGTCCTTTCAGCCTTCAGGTAGATCATGAGCTTATTGCTTTCAACTTGTGACATGTTTCAGATAGTTATAAATGCAGATACACGTCAAAGCTGTGAAGTAACTAGAAAATCTCTTCATCTGCTGCAAGGGAGGCTGTAATTATCTTCTAAGACTTTAAACGTTGCTCAACAAGAGTCTCAGCAGTACACCTGAGACCAAGACCGCTGGAAATCTTTAGGAACACAATTGCTTTTTAAGACATTCATTTTCAAGTAGTGTGTAATCTGGCCGATTTTAAATGTAAAAGATCTGCAAAGCTTTAAAGTGCATATACATGCTGTCTATAATTTCAGTAGTTTTTTTCTGTTCACACCTATCTATGTTTTTAATAAACCGTGGTCTCCCTGGGTGTCTTTTTTGACCTTCTAGCACTGTAATTGAAGCTGAGGCTTGGAAGGGTTTGGGTTGTGTTGTAGACATGTCTGTGCTGTGACAAATTCTTGTTGCATGCACTTCTGAAGGATGAGCAATAGCAGTCTCATTTTGCAGCCCCATTTTTTTCTCTATCTCTCCCTCTCTCTTTCTCTTTCTCTCTCTCTTTTTCACTAGGGACACAAATTATACAAGAAAGAATCCTTCACAGTCCAGACTCTTCTGATATCCATATATCCTGATATACATACCACTTACACCTAGGTTAAATGTACATGCAGATTATGGGTTCCAGTGTTTTCTGCTTTGAGAGCCGAATTTACATTTGATAAAGGACTATTTTTCCATGTGCATTAAGTGAAAGACCAGTCACAACAGACCGGGCCACCTGACCATTCAGAGCAGAGTAGAGCCATCTGACCAATCAAATGAGCAGCGTAGCGCCAATTGACCAATCAGAAGATTGGAGGGGTATGGATTAGTTGGAGAAAAGCCATCTGATTAATCAGAAGAGCAGAGCAGTGTAGAGTTATTTAAGCAATCATTAGAGCAAAGTAAGGCCATCTGACAATCAGAAGAGCGAAGTAGAGCCGATTGGTGGATGTAAAGCCAGTAATGCAATCAGAAAAGCAGAGTAGAGCCATCTGACCAATCAGAAAAGCAGTGTGTAGACATTTGACCAATCAGAAGAGCATAATAGAACCATCTTAAAATCAGAATAGAAGAGTAGAATCAATTGGTCGGAATAGCTAATGATTAATCAGAAGAGCAGAGAAGAACCATCTAACCAATCAGAAGAGCATAATAGAACCATCTTACAATCAGAATAGCGGAGTAGAATTGATTGGTCGGAATAACTAATGATTAAACAGAACAGCAGAGTAGAACCATCTGACCATTGACCAATCAGAGGAGTACATTAGAATCGATTTGTTGGAGAAGAGCCATCTGATTAATCAGAAGAGCAGAGCAGAGCAGTGCATAGCTTATTTGGCCAATCAGAAGAATGGAGTAGAGCCATCTGACAAATCAGAAGAACAGAGTAAAGCCATCTGACCAATAAAAAAAAGTACAGAGTGTAGACATTTGACCAGTCAGAAGAGCATAATATAACCATATTACAATCAGAACAGTGAAGCAGAATCAATTGGTCAAAATAGTTAATGATTAATCAGTAGGGCAGAGTACAACCATCTGACCAATCAGGAGAGTGCAGTAGAATAGAATTTTTGGAGAAGAGCCATCTGATTAATCAGAAGAGCAGAGCAGTTTGGAGGTTATTTGACCAATCAGAAGAGCGAAGTAGAACCATCTGACAATCAAAAGAGCAGAGTATAGCCATTTGACCAATCAGAAGAGCAGAGTTGAGCCAATTGGTTGGCGTAAAGCCATTTGTACAATCAGAAGAGCAGAGTACAGCCATCGGACAAATCAGAAGAGCAGAGTAGAGCCATCTGACAAATCAGAAGAGCGGAGTAGAGCTATCTGACCAATAAAAAAAAGAGCAGAGTAATATTGATGGTTGTAAAAGAGCTATCTGATCAATTAGAAGAGCAGAGCAGAGCCATCTGACCAATCAGAAGAGCATAATAGAACCATCTTACTATCCGAATAGTGGAGTAGAATCGATTGGTCAAAATAGTTAATGATTAATCAGAAGGGCAGAGTAGAACCATCTGATCAATCAGAAGAGTGCAGTAGACTAGATTTTTTGGAAACGAGCCATCTGATTAACCAGAAGAGCAGAGCAGTGTAGAGCTATTTCACCAAACAAAAGAGCAGAATAGAGCCAGTTGGTTGGCGTGAAGTGATCTGTACAATCAGAAAACAGAGTAGAGCCATCTGACCAATCAGAAAAGCAGAGTAAAATTGATGGTCGGAAAAGAGCCATCTGATCAATCAGAAGAGCACAGTAAAGCCATCTGACCAATCCAAAGAGTGGAGTATAGCCAGCTGGCCAATCAGAAGAGCAGAGTAAAGCCATTTGACCAATCTGAAGGAGCGGAATATAATTCATTGGCCAGAGAAGAGTAATCTGATAAATCAGAAAAACAGAGTAGAGCTGATTAGAGCAGGGTTGACCAACCTGGAGCTCTGCCTTCTTTTAGATTTCAGTTGCCTGTTAATATCAAGTGTTGTTCAGGTCCTAATGAATTGGTTCAGGTGTGTTTGTTCAGGGTTGGAGCTAAACTCTGCAGGAAGGTAGATCTCCAGAAACAGGGTTGAGCACGCCTGACATAGAGCCATCTGTACAATCAGAAGAACAGACTAGAGTCATCTGTACAATCAGAAGAATAGAGACGTATGACTAACTAGAAGAGCAGAGAAGAACCTGTATGGTCTGAGTAAAGCTATCTGACCAGTAAGAGCAGAATAGACTCCTAGACTTGAAAAATAGTGCTTTAGGAAAGCTAGATTATTAAACTGTTTGTGAGATTGTAAAGCAGAACTAATAATGCAGATTTTTAATGCAGATTTTTTTTTACCTACAATACAGCATTAGCAACCTTTAAAGTGGCAAACATACATTAACACAAAGGATCCATCTGCACAGTCAAGCCTTTATAGCTTTTTGTGTCAAGTCCTCATTTGACCGGTCGATAACCCTTTCACATGAAACCCAAACCAGAGCTATACCCAAGTCATGTTCCACCACGTCTTTGTGCCCACATGCTGTACCTGCAGAAGCTGGAGGTGTGGTGCACAACGCAGGAGCCAAATAACAAGCTTTATAGATGGATTATTTGAGGAGAGATGAGCCTGTTTCTCTTTGATGTGTTCTCATTTTCATCATCCTGTAGTCTCAGTCTTCATCCACTCCTTCTTGTCTTCTTGTTCTTTAACCATAAATGAAGATGTTTGAAGAGGCATGTCGGACATTCGTTCTGTGGTTGACCTCCATTTCAAAAGCACACACAGCTGGACTGTTCAGGACATCTTCAACTAGAAAGTCCCTTTGATTTGGAATAAAACACACGGTGCACCTGCATTGATAAATAGGGTGACGTTATTCTATCAGTGCCTGTTAATGTTTGAACCTGTCAACCGTTTAATCAGGTTCCCACATAAAAAAGAAAAACTATTCTTTGATGGTAAAATTTAACATCAGTGGTTTATTTTAAGATGAGGGCCTGTGTATAGACTTTTGTTGTTTAATTTATATCTTATTAATTATTAAAAGTAAAAGTATGGGATATTTCATATTTTCAATATAGTGTCAGTCAAAATGTTTACAAGTTGGTGAGATTTTTGTTCTCTTTTTTCTTGTTTAAAAATTATGCTTAAACACAAGAGAATGGCATTAATTTAGTTAAAAATACATTAAATTGTAAACATTGCAACATATACAGTTGAACTCATTGGCCACTCTCTGAAATAGGAATTCTTTTAAAAGTAATTTCCAAGTGTTGTTCGACGAAGAGAACATTTTTCAACACATTTTAAAAAATAATAGCCATGATGACAGTACATGATTCTCTCACTGGCCACATTTTAAGGTAAGGCTGTCCAACTGTCCAAAATATCCAGTGAGCGGCAGTTCTGTGGAGACTGGTCAGACTGGTTCGAGCAAATAGAAAGGCAACAGTAACTCAAATAACCACTCGTTACAACCGAGGTATGCAAAAGAGCATCTCTGAACACACAACACGTCAAACCTTGAGGCAGATGGGCTACAGCAATAGAAAAGAACACCAGGTGCCACTCCTGTCAGCTAAAACAGGAAACTAAGGCTACAATTCGCATATGCTCAACAAAATTGGACAATACATTATTGGAAAAACGTTGCCTGGTCTGATGAGTCTTGAATTCTGTGACATTCAGATAGTAGGGTCAGAATTTATAGTCAACAACATGGAAGCATTCTGACCCATACTGCCTTGTATTAACAGTTCAGGCTGGTGGTGGCGGTGTAATGGTCTAGGGGATATTCACGTTGGGCCTATTAGTATTTTTTGTTTTTGTCACACTTAGTAGTTATTACAGGTTTAGTAAGGGTAGAAAGATAGATAGATAGATAGATAGATAGATAGATAGATAGATAGATAGATAGATAGATAGATAGATAGATAGATAGATAGATAGATAGATAGATAGATAGATAGATAGATAGATAGATAGATAGATTGATTGATTGAGCGATTGATTGATTGAGCGATTGATTGATTGATTGATTGATTGATTGATTGATAGATAGATAGATAGATAGATAGATAGATAGATAGATAGATAGATGGATGGATGGATGGATGGATGGATGGATGGATGGATGGATGGATGGATGGATGGATGGATGGATGGATGGATGGATGGATGGATGGATGGATGGATGGATGGATGGATGGATGGATGGATGGATGGATGGACGGACGGACTTGATTTGTGGCATTTATATTTGTCACTTATGTTTTGTAAGTTAATAGACTGCCCTGCTACACAAACAGTGACACAGCTTAATTGCTGTAAATTATTTTGACCAGCTCAGTCCAGGACTCAAAGGACACACATACTATAATCCTCCTTTACTCATTCCTTCACATTTATCTGATATCTTTATTCTCACTGGATATGGTCTGCGTTTGTATATTTGTACTTGTAAAACCTTGAGTTCGGATTGGGTTGCAGTCTGTATCCCCTCAAGACTGAGCTCAGGAAATCACTGTCATTATAGAAAGTGCTATTGAAGGTGGAGACGTCTCGTCCTCAACTCATCTACTAGTGATTAAAGGAACATATTTTTTCAGCTTTCTAAACAGCATCTCTAGCTATAGCATTCAGCTTAAAAAGAAAGAAAAGTACAATAGGGTGTATAGTTTAAGGTGGTACTACTTACTGACATAATGCCAAAAGCTGAAGTCAGACAGATGATTATAGAAGCTGTAGGATTTCTGTTTTTCTTCCTCTCATTATCTTTCATGCCCAAAACATGTCAGGTAGTTCAGAAAACAAGCTGTGCTTTAGCAGCTTATGTTTGAATATCCAGTCCAGATCCCAATGCAACAGTTTCACAAGAGAACGCAAATGCATTTGCAAATAAATGTAAAGTTTCTTGGAGAAACACAAGATCTGGAAGAAAATGCATATGATTGTGTAAAAAAGTGCAATGATTCTGGGGGGTTGCAGTTGCTATGCTACAATGCAGTTGTTTAGCAATCATTTTATTTTTTGTGCAACATTTTGGGAAAGAACTCTAGTTTTTTTATGGTAAGGCAATGCAAGAAAGCACAGATGGGTTTCTCTTTTAGTGATGCAGTATAATTTTGCATGCAAAATGATTTGCCAAATAAAGCACACTTTCTCAGCAAATACAATACTTTTGCGATAGATCACAAATGTTTTATAAGGCAAAAACAATGTGATTGGAATACTTTCTGAAAGAATCCAAGAATGCAAAGTTTATTGCTGGATTTCTTTTTTGTGAAGGGATGCAATGTTTCGAGTTAGAAAAAAATGTTTGTTTTTTTGCACTACAAGAGATTTGCTGGTCTGATTTTAGGCAAATATTTTGTGAGCTAATGCAGAGTTTTTAGAGGTTTGTAATGGTTTTGCAAGATAATGCAAAGTTTATTGCAGGATTTCTTTTTTTGTGAAAGGATGCACCGTTTTCAAAGTTTTTCAGGGAGTTCCAGTAGTTTTACAAGAGATCACAATGTTTCAGATGAAACAAAAATACTTTTGCAAGAGAACACAAATGTTTTAAAGGTGAAAAAAATAGACACAAATATTTTATAAGATAAGGCAAAAACTCTTATTCAATCTCAATACTTTTCTGAAAGAATCGTGAATATCTGCTGAAGTTCAGATTTTCAACTCAAGCAATTTGCGTCACCTCATTTGCGCAAATCATGCTGCAGGATGTCTACTGCATCTTTGCATTGACCTAACATGTAAATGACTCGCGCTTGACGCTTTTCACATCTGGTGTGAACTAGGGATGGGAAGATTAACCGATATGTATCGATACGCGGTTATGCGCGTTCACGATGCGAGTGCATCGGTTGAGCAGCAGAGGATGAATGAAATTTTGGAAGCAAATCGAGATGCATCGGTTTTTGCGAGATGCATCGATTTTTCCGAGATACAGCTTATATTTTTAATATAGAATGTATTTTTTATTTATTAACAAGTGTTGTCAACCTGTTTTTGGCGCATAATTTAATCGACCTACATAAAGTAAGCCTTAGCAACGGATTTGCGGATGTGCACACACTACAACTCAGTGTATCAGGTGTGCGGATGAAGCTAGTGAAGCGCCCTCAGAAAGCGCGAGAAGCAAAACAAACATGTTATTCCCCACTGAGTTTTAAATCTAAAGTATGGCAAGCAACATTATGGATTTAAGGATGGACGACATGACAGGACAGATGCAATTTGCAAAATGTGCCGCGCATCTGTAAAATACGCGGGCAGTATGACTAATCTGATATCTCACTTGAAGCGGCGCCACGGTGTTGTTGTGAAAGCATCTTCCAGTGTTTCTGCATCCCCGGCTTTCGCACTTCTTCAACCAGCTCCAAAAGTGGTGAGAAAAGCATTGCAAGTTTTTTTTTCCATGCGCAACAGTTCTGCTCGCTCTACGCCAATAACGAATGCTATTGCATTGTTCATCTGCAAAGATATTCAGCCTAGTGTCACGGAGAACGAAGGTTTTAAACACCTCCTCCTGTTAATTTTTATTTAATTATAATAATAATAATATTAATAATAATAATGATAAAAATAATTGGGTGTCACAGTGGCACAGTGGGTAGTTTGACCACCTCACAGCAAGAAGATTGCTGGTTTGTTATATTTTTATTAGCCTGTTGTTTACAGTGACTGATGTTTCAAAGCAGCATAACACTGCTAGTTCACCACCTTAAGTTTTGAATAATCAGTGGCAAAATATATCTTTGTAAAACTTGTTTTCATAGTTGAAAAGTTAAATCACAATTCTTGTTGTGCAATGCTAATTTTATTTATGTTGAAAGAGTGCAAATATATACATATTTTTTTAATATATATTGCACTTATACATTCTGTTTATCTTGAAAATACTTAAATAATATGTGCTATATGTTCTAAAATGGCCCTCTACTGTAAACTGACACTCTGGCTCTGAGAGAAGAGCCAGTTTGTAAAAAAAGTCTTGGTTTTGCTTGGTTAATAAATAATCAAACTCATTCAATGGCACAGCATCCTCTTTCACATCATCTCATAAACTTGATCTAATTAGTTAGTGCTGAAATATCGCATCGTATCGTGATATGGGTGTGAATCGTATCGTGTTGCATCGCAATATGTCACAAATGTATCGCTAATATATCGGATCGTATTCTTTGTATCGAGATGCGTATCGGATCGGCATTATAGCTTAGATGCCCAACCCTAGTGTGAACGCTACATTATGCAACACTACATTTTGCTTACTTTCTATAAGTTGCTGACATACTACATTTAATTTGTTTTTCATTTGAAAGTTGCTCATAGATTTTTCATTTTAAGCAGCTGTTACATTTGTGTTTTGTTTAAAATGCATAAAATTTGTGTTTGTCTTTAATGCAAAGTTTATTGCAGGATTTCTTTTTTGTCAAAGGATGCAACATTTCGAGACAGAAAAAAAGTTTTTGTGTTAATGCAAAGTTTTTCATTGCATGTTTCACGTAAAAAAAGACATGTTTTATGAGAAGGCAAAAACCTCCATTGCAATACTTTTCTGAAAGAATCCATAGTTTTGGCAGAGAACAAAGTTTCTTGGGAATACAAAACATCTTTTTTTCAGATTTTTTTTCAGACTTTTAGTCAAATATTTTGTGAGCTGATGGCTGAGGTTTTTTTAGAGGATTGCAATGGTTTCTGAAAGAGAATGCAACATTTAATGCTGGGATCACAATAGTTTATGCAGTTTTTTAGGAGATTTAAGCAGTTTTTGCGCAAAACGCTCAACTCGCGTCACTTCATTCACACAAGTCATGTTATTTGCGCCGCATCATTCGCATATCGCACCACAGAATGTCTATTCGCATCTTTGCATTAACATGTAAATCACTCGCTCTTGAACCTTTATCTGCGTCTGCTGTAAATGCAGCATTATACAACAGCAGATTTTGCTCTTTGAATATACACAGCTTTCTTTCCATACGTTTCTGACATACTATGTTTGATTTGTGGTTAGTTTAAAAATTGTTCATCGATTTCATTGTTGCGCAGCTGTTATGTTTGTGTCTTGTTTAAAAGGCATAAACTTTATGGTTGTCTATAATAGCAGTGTTTTAGTGATGAGTTTCACCAAATTGATTCTGAATGATTACTTTCATTTATTTATTTCATAAAGGTTTTGTGTTTGTATATTGTGGCTATTATTCAAACTCAAGCTGTGAAGGAACATGTTTAAGGGTTAAATAAAACATTTTATGATGCTGAAGCAACTTCAGCATTTTTGTTTAAGTCTGTCTTGTATTTTAGTTGTGACAATGCAAACTAATTAAAACTGTGAAGTTGATCAACAGGGCGGCGCAGTGGGTAGCACGTTCGCCTCACAGCAAAAAGATCGCTGGTTCGAGCCTCGACTGGATCAGTTGCGATTTCTGTGTGGCGTTTGTGTTCGCATGGGTTTCCTCAGGTGCTCCGGTTTCCCCCACAAGTTCAAAGACGTGTTATAGGTGAATTGAGTATGACCGTAACTGACCGTAGTGTATGAGTGTGTGAATGAGTGTGTGTTTCCTAGTGATGGGTTGTGGCTGGAAGAGCATCCGCTGCATAAAACATATGCAGGATAAGTTGGCGGTTCATTCCGCTGTGGTGACCCCAGATTCATAAAGGGACTAAGCAGACAAGAAAATGAATGAATGAATGAAGTTGATCAACAGTGTATTCTCCTTGCAGCACTAAAATGACATTATTAATGGGAGTTAGGGGGTATTAATGGGTGCATTAAAAATGTTATTTGGAAAACTAACTTACAAATGTTACATTGTTGCTCTTTGCTCTTGGAGCGGTTCGCTTTCACACTGCAAAAATTCTAATCGGACCAAAAGAGCCAAAACAAGTCACGTGCGAGTAAACTCTCCTTACATTGGTCAGAGTGTCAGGGTTTATTTTGCAGCGTCCCACTAAGCTGTCAGGAGAGGTGGTGGTTTGGTGATGATTGACAGGGTGCGCACGCGCGACGTGTCTGAGGAGAGATGCGGTGGGGAGGGGTGAGAAGGATGCGCGACGATGCCTATTTGACGACCGGAAGGGAGAAGAGAGATTACCGGGAGATCATCACTCGTTTGCGGGCATCCGGAGACTTGCGAAACTTCCCGCCATACTCATAATTCTCTCTTCATATAGCCTTATGCCTATTACATATCCATAAAACACTGTGATATAACCGCGCTCGGATCGGATCGCTTTCTCACTGCAATCGAACCGCTCCAGGGTTCATTTAAATCGAGCCGAGACCACCTCATTCAATCGATCTCGGAGTGATTACTTTGGCGCGGAACAGAGCGCGATTGCCCTGTTCACATATGCCAAACGAACCGCGCTAACTGGGCAAACGAGACAGGCTCCGAAACAAAAGTGTAGGTGTGAAAGCACCCTAACACATTACTTTTTGTAAGTCAGGGGTGTCTCTACTCGGTCCTGGAGGGCTGGTGTCCTGCAGATTTTAGCTCATCCTTGCAGGTAAGTTGAGCAAGTTGGTTTCTAGAAAGCCGAGTAAGAGCTTGATTAGCTAGCCCAGGTGTGTCTGATTGGGGTTGGAACTAAAGTTTGCAAGACACTAGCTCTCCAGGACCGAGTTTGGACACGCCTGTAATCTATAACTAGTTACTATTTTTTTAGTAACTAGCACAACACTAGTAATTACACTAAGTTATACATTTTAAGTTTTTCATTTGCAGTTTATCCATTGGGAAATCTGCACATCCAAAGTTATGGGGAGGTTTAAATGCAGCCTCTTGCTGTGAGTGAACTTGGCCTCCTCTGTGTGTGCGCGCATGTGTGTATGTATGTGTGTGTGTTTTAGAGGTGACTCATGCAGTGAACGAGGGGGAAGGGAGGAGGGCTTATTTACATTGGCAGCTCTACAAGGGGAAATGAACAGACTTCAAAGCTCCAGCAGAGAGGAATTGTAAATCGAGTGCGCACAGTTCAGCAGGACGACACACACCAGTATCGCTTGCTCTGTGATCTCGGAGCACGTTTACATGCACGCTAATATGCTGAGCAACTCTCTGCAGTCAGCTCATAAAAATAACTATTTGCAAACCAATAACTTGCGAAAGCAAGTGCAACATTGTTATTTATGCTGTTAAACAGCATGGGTCAAGTTTAAAAAGTGTATTTAGATCTAACATAGTATTTCTTTTTTTTTTAAATTGTACTTTCGTCGTAACTAGTCTGGCTCTTAGTTGCGAAAAGAAATGTTATAGGAGCTTCTCCTGGAAAATTGCATGAACTACACAAGGTTTGGCTGAGAATGTGTCCCAAAAAAGTGTGCTCGTTTAAATGTGAGGGAATCTAGCTTTAGTGCTTACGTCAGCAAAATATATAACACTGTCCCAATGGTTTTTTTTTGGCTATTTTATCGAAAAAATCGTATATTTTGTGCCATTTACAAAGAAAATATATTAGGTATATTAGTATAATAGCAGGTTTATATGAGCACACATGCTGTTGACTTATTAAGCATAACCGGGCTGAAAACATCACACTTTGTACACACTCTTTAAGCAGATTTGTGGAAGGTCATATTCAAATGTACAGTTGCTCATGAAATCTAAAACCTCTGTCCTTAACATATTAACCGTTTCTCGACCAGTACACATTTACACAGCTTCTTTGGAGATAAGATTATTCAGTGCAAAGTGTACGGTAAACATTTACCTAAACAAGCAATTATCTCAAAAAATTATGTGTGTGTGACTGGAATTTGCTCCTCTCCTTTCATGTTCAGGCATGTTGCAGAAACGACCCTCCATGGAGGACTTTGTGAAGGCCCTCGTATCTGATCTGGACCCCGACTTTGAAACCTTCATCATGGACTCAGAAGCCTGACAGAAGATGTTTCAGGTTAGCTTGAGCACTCTATAATATCATATGTCAGTTAACATAACTTAAGTTAATGCTTTACAACTGATTGAACTATCAATACTCTTTGTGTTGACAAATTTGAATGGCAAAAACTGTTAAGAACTTGCCCAGGTCATGTTTTTTTTTTACATCCTTGAAGAAAAGATTGAATATTATCTTGACATTAAAAAGTACCAAAAATCCTAGTGCAGAATATTTAAATATTCAAGATAATACTTACTGTTTGTATTGTATTACCTGAAATATACTGCTATATAAAATATATTAAACAGGGAAATGTTTTATTTAATTTAAAAGAGAAATGTTAGCTATCAATATGAATATTATTAATAAATGAATCAGATGATATTTTATTTAATATTATATAATTTTTCATCTGATTTTGGGTTGAAGTATGACCTTTTTTGTAATATATTCACCTATTCATATGTAGTGTAAGTTAATTAATGTTGTTGAATGATATTAAACTCATTGTTTGTACTGTATATAGGGGGAAAACTGTGTTTTGGATTGTAAAGCGTGCATAATTTGTCTCTTAATGGTGTAATAAAATGCACTTTTGACTCCAGTAAGGTTTGTAAAACTTTATTGAAAACATTTGATGAGTCGATTTCCATAAGAAAAGACCATACAGCGAGACTGAAGGCACAGGATGAGTATCTACATTATAAAAATATTGTCCTTCTATTTCCTATAATACAATATCTACAATTCAACATGCTGGTGAACGTGCACACAACTTGATTTCTTAAATCTGCACATTTCGTTTCTTCTTTTTTTTTTTTTTTCTCAGAATTGCAACTTTTATTTCTAACAACTGAAATTGTTTAGGTTTTCATCCCAATCCAACTATTTAGCACAATTCAGACTTTATTTTGAGCAATTCTAATGTTTATTCTTCAAATTTAAGTTTACACCTAACTATTCTGACTATTGTTAGAATTGTTTTCTGTCTTTTAAATTTGCATATACAGTTTAAGTCCGAATTATTAGGCCCCCTGAAATATTAACCCCCTTAAATAGTTTGGAAGCAAATTACACCTAAGAGAGATGACCTTAATGCTTTTTTATTTTATAATTCCAACTTTGAATGTTTGAATGTTCAAAATGAATAGGGTATAGGGGGGATAAGTGGGAATAGAACACATTCAGTAACTATGTTTCTAACTACAGCTCCAGAGGTGTAGTTGCGAGTGCTCAAGTTTGCGACGCACTTTGCGAATGTTCGTTGGAGCGATGGATTTGGGAAACGGTAAATCAATAAACTATGCATGTAATAACGGAACTTGCGACCTTAGTTGGCTAACGATGGTTTTGGGAAACGCACCCCAGGTTAGGGTAATTAGGCAAGTTGATGTATAATGATGGTTTGTTCTGTAGACTATCGAAAAAATATAGCTTTAAATAAGGGGCTAATAATTTTTACCTAAAAATGGTTTATAAAAATTTTTAAATATGCTCTTATTTTAGCCGAAATAAAACAAATAAGACTTTCCCCAGAAGAGAAAATATTATCAGGCATACTGTGAATTTTTTCTTGCTCTGTTAAACATCATTTGGGAAATATAAAAAATAAAATAAAAAAAATGTCAAAGGGGAGGCTAATAATTCTAAGTAAATTAAATCATTTATCATTAAGGTCCGTTCAAATTGCGATGCATTTTTGGTTTAACACTGCATGACTAAACAAAGGGAGCAAATGTGAACGTGTGTACCAATGTGCAAAAGGCCAGGCATAAAATCGTCATTTTTAATAAAAACACCTTTTGTTTGTTTGTTTGTTTGTTTGTTTGTTTGTTTTGACGGCCACATCCAAAACAATTGGCACCTTTGTTTACATGCCACTTGGAACACCACTTGGAGGTGCTCAAGCACAAAATGGAAACGATTCCAGCTTCACTTTCATTCAATGTAGACGATGATGCACTGAGGCAAGATGAATGTGGAGCTGCTTTTTGCATTGTGTTGGAACAAAAAGAGAGTCACAAGTTTGTCTACGCCAATATAACGACACAGATTTCACTGTCATCTAATGTCAGGGGGTGATTATACCTGTTCACTCTGCTTAACAGCAATGAAAATCACCTGGCTTTGAATCCAGACAAACGTTGACGATAAACATGAGCGAAAGCTTCCCAGTGTGTACGAACCTTTATAAGAAAAAAGAAAAAGTCAGAACTGATCTGTAAGCTCACAATTTTGAGAAACAAAGTTTGAATCGTTAGATAAAAACCCAGTCTTTTACAACTGACCACACACACAGATACATATATAGGGGCAGTTTGATCTATAGCAGAATCCATTCAGGTCGACTGCATAAGCAGTCAGTGTTAAACGTGGAGTGTGGTTTTGTTTAGACGTTAATAAAGTGTCTTTCGTCAACCGTTGTCTTTAGTGTGTGTGGCCTGCTTTAATCTGAGGTTGGATCTTCCTTTTGCTTCTTCCACCGTCAGAAAGGCTCTCCGAGAACAACAGGCGCTGAGATTAGAGCAGCTCATCCTGAAACCACACCAGAACACACACGTCAGAGTCAGTTAACGCACACACACACATCTTCTGAAAACTCTTTACCTGTCTGAATTACCGCACAGGTATAGAAGAGAAACTTTTGATATGGTGTCTGAACATGATGCTTTTTAATGGAAGGAAAGAGAATGTGATGTAAACAAACTTGAACTCCTTTGAAGAATACAAGTTATATCAAGTGATCTCTAAAAAAAATAATGTTTGTATGTCGATTTTAGTCACGTAAAGACTGTCTTATTATTATTATGTAATAATGAAGTCTAATTGTCATTTTTTTTGTGTATTTACTCTAAATAAACTTTTGCATAATGTTTTTTTCTGTATTATTTGTAATTTCAGTTCTGAAAAACAAGTGTTTGCTCTGGTCAACGTGGTTACATCAGTTATAAAAAGGCATAATGATAGAGAAAGCATGTGACTTGCTGCAAGTGATGTCACTTCCTCTGGCGGGAAACTCTGGAAGGCATTGAGGTGTGTCATTTTTTGTTCATCTTTAATTTGCACAAAATGTTTAGGATATGGGTGCCACAGTGGCTTAAAGGTTAGCACTGTCGACTCACAGCAAGAAGGTCACTGCTTTGAGTCCTAGCTGGGCCAGTTTCTGTGTGGAGTTTGCATGTTCTCCCTTTGTTAGCGTGGGTTTTCTCCGGTTGCTCCGGTTTCCCCCACAGTCCAAAGACATGTGGTACAGGTGAATTGGATTAACTAAATTGGCCGTAGTGTATAAGTGTGTGTGAATGTGAGTTTTTTGGGTGTTTTCCAGTACGGGGTTGCAGCTGGAAGGGCATCCACCGCATTAAACATATGCTGGAATGTTTAGCGGTTCATTCCACTGTGGTGACCCCTGATAAATAAGGGACTAAGCCTTATTAAAATGAATTTAGGATGAATTTAGGATACACCAAAATAGATTGTTAAAGCTGTTACTGTGATATTTTAGGGAATTTCTCATTCACTTTTTTAATCAATAGGAGGATGAAAATGTGTCAAATTTGGTTTCCTCTAGCAATTCTGTGTGTATTTCTTGTCATTCTAATATCAATTAACATCTTTTAGTGCTGCCTTTTTTTCCCTCAATTTTTATATACGATTTCTCACATTTCTATTTTGCATAATTTTGCCTTGATTTTTGCACAGTTCTGATGTTATTATGAGCATGATTGTAAGCTTTATCCAGAGTTTTCTGACTATTTCCTGATCTATTTTTGTTTTGCAATTCTTAAAAAAATGAGCAAGATGTCAACTCAAAAACACTTAAATATGTATTCACAATTTTAAGAAAAACATCAGAATGAACAATTTTGAGGAACAAACTCTGAAAAAGACAAATTCAAATTTTTTTCATTATATTTTTTATAATAATTTTGCAATATTAATACAATTTCACTAGATGACTCGATTTTCTAATTTTACAGTGATTGGCATGATTTTGTTTGCATAAAATATAATAAACAATCTACAAGCATGAATAAATACAATAAAGAAAAAAAATACTTAAAAATAAACAGCATTTGATTGTTTTCCAGGGAGTCTAGCTATATTCAGGAAATTAAATATAAAATAATGCTACATAGCCTTGCTGTATAAACAATTCAAGAATCATTTATTATTATAAGATACATATGGTACAATTTCTTTTGCATGAATGCTTTTAAAATCCTCGAAATCACAGGCCTAAACACACACACACACACACACAAAATGATCAACTAACCACACTCAACATTGCAGAATGATTACATTATGATATCGATGATGAAGCGATATATTGTGATATATTATCCCTACATTAATTTTTCTTCAGCTTAGTCCCTTATTTATCAGGGGTCGCCACAGTGGAATGAACCGCCAACTATTTTAGCATATGTTTTATGCAGCGGATGCCCTTCATCTCGCAACCCAGTATTGAGAAACACTCATTCACACACACAAACACACCCGTACATGGCCAATTATTTATTCATTTTTACCGTATACACCTATGTGTTTGGACTGGGGGGGAAACCAGAGCACCCTAAGGAAGCCCACATCAACACAGGGAAAACATCCAACTGACCCAGCTGGGACACATACCAGTGACTTTCTTGCTGAGAGGCAACAGTGCTAACCACCGAGCCACCGTGGCATCCTACAGATATTTTTTTTTTTAAACCACATCAGTTGTTAAGTGTAAACGTCAAGCTAAGCCACAACAATTTTTTTTAACCATTTTTGTCTCCTAATCTCACAACGAATGATAAAATACTTGAAACAAAAACAGAAATGTACGCAAGCGTCTAATTCCAAACATGTGGATTAAAGCTGGCTATGATCAGGAGACATGTTGAAGTCTAGCAGTGTAAGGAAGGCATGACTTCACGTGTTCGACACCAGCACATTGTTGGACTGTCAAAAGGCTCTTTTATGCGTTTCAAAGGAAATTGAATAATTCGATCCTTTCATGTCGGCCTTTTCAGCATAAGGCTTTTGTTTCCTGTGATGACATGTTTACACACACACACACACACACACACACACACACACACACACACACACACACACACACCCTTGGTTCTTCACACATCCACAGTTTGTCAGTTGCTCATTTGCTTTGGCTCTCAGAAACAAACACAAAAAGTTGATTGTTTCAACATCTCCGCTTTCATTCGGTGTGATTTCTCTAGTGAAATGTTGACTGTGATAATATTGTTCTACTCTGGCAAACTGACGGACTTATGAATAATAATTTTTATTTCTAGTAACCAGGGTGTAAAGTACAGGAGAGCTCGATTCCCCTAAATAAGGCATGGGCTCCCTTGAAAACATTCATTCATTTTCAAACGCTTTTCCGAGGCCTGGTCGCAGGGGGCAGCAGTCATAGGAGAGAACCCCAGACTTCCCTCTCACCAGAAACTTCCACCAGCTTCTCCGGCTGGATCCCGAGGCGTTCCCAGGCCAGCCGAGAGATATAGTCCCTCCAGCGTGTCCTGGGTCTTCCCCGAGGCCTCCTCCCGGTGGGACATGCCTGGAACCCCTCCCTAGGTACGCGTCCAGAAGGCATTCGAAACAGATGCCCGAGCTAGAGATCTGCGCGGGACTAAATTTTGAATCCCGCTTATATTAAGAATTTAAGAATAAGTATATATATACACACACACACACACACAGTAAGCAGGCTTGGGGAGTAATGGAATGCAAGTAACTGCGCCAGAAAATGGAGTAATCCGATTACAGAATAATAAAAGGATTACAACCGTTCATTTTAAAACTAAATAAAAAGTATATTGGCGTTATAATGAAGCTATAGTACGTGGATCACATGCTGGGATATGTGCAAATAATACAATAGTCTCCTCAGACATTGAATAAATCACTGCTGCTTGCTGAAATATCGCTTCCCGCGGGTTTTTTCTATTGTCCAGTTGAAGAGTAATTTCTGTTTTATTAGATTTGCTTAACAACATTAATAAATTTAAAATAATTTTTTTTAAATTCTAATTTCATTGCTTACAACTATATGGAATAAAGCGTCCTCTTATTTGACTTTATTTATATATATATGACTTCAAGAAATCCAAAACCAATCAGATTACATTAAAAAAGAATCCAAAAGTAATCTGATTACATTAAAATGTGTTCAAAAGTAATCTGATTACATAAAAAAATTCCAAAGTAATCAGATTACATTAAAAAGAATCCAAAAGTAATCTGATTACATTAAAATGTGTTCAAAAGTAATCTGATTACATTAAAATGTGTTCAAAAGTAATCTGATTACATAAAAAAATTCCAAAGTAATCAGATTACATTAAAAAGAATCCAAAAGTAATCTGATTACATTAAAAAGTATTCAAAAGTATTCTGATTACATAAAAAAATTCAAAAGTAATCAGATTACATTAAAAAGTATCCAAAAGTAACCCAAAAAGTAAAAAGTATTCAAAAGTAATCCAATTACATTAAAAAAGAATCCAAAAGTAATCCAATTACATTAAAATGAATCAAACATTAAAAGTATCCAAAAGTAATCCGATTACATTAAAAAGAGAATCCAGAAGTAATCTGATTACATTAAAAAAAGTATCCAAAAGTAATCTGATTACATTTAAAAAAAGTATCCAAAAGTAATCTGATTACATTAAAAAAAAGTATCCAAAAGTAATCTGATTACTTTTAAAAAAAGTATCCAAAAGTAATCTGATTACATTAAAAAAAAGTATCCAAAAGTAATCTGACTAAATTACTTTCATATATTTTAGCTTGGATTAAGTTACTGAATACAAATTACTTCATTAAAAAAGTAACTTTATGGGAATACATTTTAAAAGTAACCCTTCCAAAGCTGTATATAAGACAGCAGCACAAAAACACACCGCTTAATAACCCGATTAATAATCGCTATCAATGATTATAGAGCTCTGATGTTTGCTGACCTTCAGTGTCAGTGGTCTGCTGTATCAGTGGTCTGTGTGAGGCATCCTCAGGCTCCTCTGCAGTTCGCTGATCTGAGATCTGCACTTCTTCCTCATCCTCTTCACATGAGGAGCACCTCTGGTTGGTCTGGAGACTGTCTGTGGTTCTTCTGGACTGAACGAGCGGCCAGACTTCATCAGGAGCACAGGCCATATCAGTCTGACTGCCCACCGACTCGTTCGTCAGCCTGCTGGACGCAACCACAAGAACCTTCAGTCTCCATTGCACAACAATAATACACATCACTGATATTAGGTTACCATTTAAATGTCTTTGGGCATATTTTTATTTTTAGGTATTATTTATTTACTTAAAATGACAGTGATCGTACTGATTGATGTATCGTAATGTTATTAAAATAATTAGTATTATTACACATTGTGTGTGTGTGTGTGTGTGTGTGTGTGTGTCTGTCTGTGTCTGTCTGTGTCTGTGTGTGTCTGTGTGTGTCTGTCTGTGTGTGTGTGTGTGTGTGTGTGTCTGTGTGTGTGTCTGTGTGTGTGTCTGTGTGTGTGTTTGTGTGTGTCTGTCTGTGTGCGTGTGCGTAACTGACCCATTGTCAGAGATTCTGCAGTGTGAGTGAAAGGCTGGAGCGTCTCGTCTTCTGTTTTGACTCCAGACATCCTCACAACACACAGACGACACCAGCTGAACGCCACCTGCAAACACATACAAACAAACCACACATCAATCTGATACCACATTTCACAATGCTCTGAGTACATTGTATTTCTTACAATGTCAGGACCAAATGGCCACTCAATATTTCAATTCAAGTTTGTGTAGCACTTTTCACAATAAATAATAATCCAAATCAGCATTAAAAAAGGTGAACTTTATTACATTACAGTCAAAATCAGAAACAGTTTATAAACATAGTTATACTATATTGTTCTTTTCAAAAAGGGTATGTCTATGTAGGTCATACATTTTTAGTGAAGTGTATTGCTTATGTGTTTATACGTGTCTACACTGGTGTAGCAATACCAGTACATCTTGACCTTGTGGGGACATTTGTTTTTAAACGGCTCATAAATCGCAACGAATAAAGTATTTTAAAAATGTAAAGCTGCGGTCACACTGGGCTTTTCCTCCCATAGACTTCCATTCAATTTGCACGCCAATGCGTCAGATCGGTAACGCGGGGTCATGCGTCAAGTTTCGCAGGTTGCTGCGGCGCAAAGTTCAAACTTGGTGAACTCTGTCTCTGACCTGCGAAATCGCATCACTTGATGGTGTGAGACCAATTAAGGATCAAAACATGACCTCTCTGGACAGAAAATTAAAACACGGAGCAATCGCTCACTTTTTTTGAATGTCTAATAAGCTTGTTTAATCCCGCCCCTTTTCACAGCGCCGCAAGAAAGAATATTGCATGCTCAAACTCTAATGTGACCGTAGCTTTAAGTTCCAAAATGTTTCCTGTGTAGGTTAGGGGAGGGGAATATTCAGTCTATATAGTAAAAAAAATCATTACGTTTATGGGAAGACCCCTTGAAGATTGCTGTACAATTGTGCGTGGTGTGTGTGTGCATTTGATTAATAAATGCTCATCTGACATATCTGTTTGATGTGTTTGAACTCAATCAGTAACTAGAGAGCGAACACACACACACACACCTTCAGCTTTCGTGTGTTCTGGGATCTTTATATTGAGATGATGTTTATACAGTACAGAATGAATATACATTCTGTACAGTATAAACATCATCTCAATATGAAGATCCCAGAAAACACGAAAGCTGAAGGTGTGTGTGTGTGTGTGTGTGTGTGTGTGTGTTCGCTCTCAATGGGAATCAAAAAATGTCCCCATAATGTCAAAAGTCAGCAGAACGTATCCAGCATATGTTTTACACTGCGGATGCCCTTCCAGCTGCAACCCAGTACTGGGAAACATCCATACACACTCATTTACACAAATAAACTACGGCCAATTTAGTTTATTCAATTAATCTACCACATGTCTTTGGATTGTGGGGGAAACCGGAGCCCCTAGAGGAAACCCACGCTAACACGGGGAGAACATGCAAGCAGAAATGCCAACCCAGCTGGGATTCGAACCTGCAACCTTCTTGCTGTGAGACGACAGTGCTAACCACTGAGCCGCCATGCATTTTATTTATTTATTTTTTTGTTAAACAGTGAAGTGTAAACGAGGACCACACACACACTAACACACACATTTGCAAAGCTATCTTTCTGAGAACATTCTCTGACCCAGTGTAATCAGTAGGCCCAAACAACCACAATTGAGCGCCCTACACTAAACCTAAACCCAACCATAAACCCATTCTAACCTTGACCTTAAAAACCAATCTTTCCAGAAATTGAGTAACGGCCTCAATTCACTCTCCTCGCTTTAGGAGGAGAGTAATGTCCTCACTTTACCCACTTGGTGTTCATTCTGATGACCCAAATCTCAAACCAGCGCTCGTAATGATAGTCAAACAAGTACACTCAACACACACATACTTGTATATGTGGTTTACAAGGACTCTCTGTAGACAAAAAGTATTTTATACAGTCAAATTCATTTTCCTTTGCCTCAGTCCTTTTGTTCATTAGGGGTCGACACAGTGGAATAACCTGCCATAAACAGCGACCTTCCAGCTGCAACCCAGTACTGGGAAACATCCATACACACTCATTCACACACATACACTACAGCTAATTTAGTTTATTCAATTCACCTATAGTGCATGTTTTTGGACTGTGGGGGAAAACGGAGCACTTTTTTTCAGTGGCCCAGCCAGGACTCAAACCAGCGACCTTCTTGCTATCTACTGAGCCATGGTATTACCCTACAGTAAAATTCACTTATTATATGATTTTTACCCTACTCCTACCCCTAAACCAGTGTCAAATAACCCTGTTTTAATGTCAAAAGACCCCGTTACGTAGGATTTTTAAACCTTTTGTACAGCAGACATGTTCTTGTAAAGCACTGTAATGGAGTACAAATTGATCATACGCATGTCAGTATTCAACGTCCTCGTAAACATCATAAACAAATACACACACACACACACACACACACACACACACACAGTAGTGAAGGGTGTGTGAAGCTCACCACACGTCTGTCCTGATCTATGAGTGCAGTGACAGCAGGGTCTCTGGGACAACTCCAGCACTCTCCGGTCCAAACAAGACAACTCCGAGCCCAGGAACGGGCCCTCATGAGCCCTCATGGATACTGACACAACAGAAAGATCACAGTGATGTCAAGACACTGTTCAATAATACAACTTAGCACACACAGCAAATATTCAGGTAATAATTATTACAGTTTTTCTTGTTTCTTGTTTGCTTCCACTTCATTTTCCTTTTCACTATCCCAGCAGAGCAAAAGACCGGTCTTGCAAATGTGTAAACTCTTTCTCATTGGGTTGACACATTTTCCCCACCATTTTTCAAAACAGTTAACACGGATGTCATTTAAGCAGTCCAAACTCCATTGTTTTAGTTATGGTAACCAAACAGAAACCATCTATTCCTGACTATTAGAAACTACCAACATCAATATGAATTCAGTGAAGCACCGGTTTGACAATACTTCACACAAATCTTCAAAAAGCAATCATTCTGCAAACCTTATAAAACGGTGGAAGGTCTGTGTTGTTCTGTGACAGCATGGATGGAGGAGGTCAATAGTGGCTATGTCTTATACTCCCAATAGATTTGACTGTATATTGGTTTACATGTGTTTTCTCTAATATTTACAGTATTTTATTACTTTTGTCTGTTTTTACAGTATTTCAGTTTTCAGCCACTGTTTGAAAATTGTCATGAATTCAATATAAATGTAATCAAAGCATTTCTTATTCTGGATTCAATTCTTTGCAAAAAGGCAAATTTGACAGCCCAAATAGAAAGACAACAAATGGCATTGGCAATAGGCTACAATGACAAGCAATGGTGGTGCACTGAGTTCTGTATTTTGTATTTTGTTGTCCATTGTGTAATGATTAATTGAAAGAGCTCATATACTTGTTTGCAAGTTGTGTTGTTTGAAGGTAAAACTAGCTTTTGTTGCATATTTTAAATGTTTTGACACGGTATGTGCCTTTTGTAAGCAAAATGTGGAGTTTCAGTTGACAACTACATCCAAGCAATCGAGAAAAACTGTAAATAAACACAGCTTAAGTGACATTTTTGTCATGTTATATAAGGTATACGCTCAAAAAATGATGTATGCTGTTTGTTAAATTCTTGAGATTTTATTTTAAACAACTCAATTGTTTTACGCTCAATCCACTCAAATTTGTATAAAAAAAAACACATTAAGTCAACTTATTTCCTTTGTGTCGTGTCAACACAAATCGATTGTGTCACATCTTACAATGTAGTATAAATACTATACACTGTAAAACATGCTGGGATCCACACAATTCCTTCATGTTGTCCCAACACAAATCTACCAATTAAACTATTATTATTATTTTTTTTTTTTTTTACAAATTTAAGTAGATTCAACATAAATCATTTAAGTTGTTTCAATTCATTTTGAATAAGTGGTTTGAGCAAGCAGCAAAGTTTTTTTTTAATTATTTTAGATTTGTTTAGATAATCTAGATTATACTATTATTATTATTTATTTAGTTTTTTTTGGGGGGGGGGCAGTGTAATTGTTTAAAGAATGATTAATTAATTATTAATTAACCCATATTATTATGAATGATAAAAATAATTAATATATAATTATGAAATAATTGTAAATTTAGTTTTTTTTATTTAATTTAATTTATTGTTTATTTTAATTTATTATTCACATATTAATCATTATACAATTTAAATAAATTATAAAATTATTATTATTTATTAATTTATTATTGAATTATTGGTGGAAAAACAACTGTAAAATCATACTCACAAGTACCATTACCTCCCCAAAAATGTAGTGCGAGTAAAATTCATTCATTCATTCATTCATTTTCTTGTCAGCTTAGTACTTTATTAATCCGGGGTCGCCACAGCGGAATGAACTGCCAACCCATCCAGCAAGTTTTTACGCAGCGGATGCCCTTCTAGCCGCAACCCATCTCTGGGAATAGAGTAAAATTATCTATTGTAAATATTACTCAAGCTATGAGTAAAAAGTAGCCCTTTTAAAAGTAAAGCCTGGTTTATACTTCTGCGTCAAGTGATCGGCGTGACCCACGGAAGTGCATTTATACTTCTGCGTACTGTTTCTGTTGCTCTGCAATAACACTTTCGAAACGCTAGTTGGCAGAGAGTTGTTTATGTTCCTCTGTGTCGAGTTTCTTCGCTGTGGTTTTGTTTTTTCTGAACGCTTCCTTAATGTACAAGCGGCTCAAACTCGCTCATTTTGAGGCAGGACCTGGCTGACGTGCAACAACTTTAACCATGAGGTAAACACAAAACAAAACTTTACATCCGGAGCTCCTTCACGGGACTCCACACTTGTAAACAATCGGGCTTGCGTGGCTCACAGTCCTGCCCACACTCGTCAGTGCTACCAAGCCGACTAATCACAGAGCTTGTGCTGTGTGTCGTTGCGACCTTTAGTTACATTTTTTGAGAGGTGCGCGTCGGCAATATTTTCCAGGGGAAAACGGGGGTCTCAGGCAAAAAAAAAAGCCTGGGAACCACTGCTTTACAAGACTCAAAAGCCTACATACAGCACCTTTAAAGTAGCAAAAGAGAAAACTGCAAGTGTAGTTTAGCTAACATTACAGTTCTGATTCTCAGTGTGAACGCGAAATCAATCTGCTAGTCTCAAGTGGATGTGTCAGCTGTGTTTCACCTGGTTTCTTCTCCAGCAGCTGTCTCTTACAGTAGATCACACAGAGGATGAAGAGCGCCAGGAGGACAGTGGCCAGAGCACTGCAGATCACAGCAGCCAGAGCCATGTCTCGAGGACTGCTCACTGTCGACGGCAGAGGCACCAGATTCACCCGGCCCATACCTGACACACAAACACACAGAGAGACCGCTACGTTACAGATTGACTCTCTCACTCCATTTCACACTTACTCAAGAGTTTATACACTGCAAAAATGATTATTATTTAGAGTTTTTCTCTTTTTTTCTAGTCCTGAGAGTATCAAAAAATTATCAATCATGGAGCATTTTAAAACTATTGTCTTGTTTTTAGAAATAACACATCAAAATTAAGTTAAAATAGACTTTTTCTGTAAAAAAAAAAAAAAAAAAAAAAAAGCTAAATAGTCTGTCAATGGGGTAAGAAAAATAATCTTATTTCAAAGCAAAAACCAGGTTATTTTGTTTCTTTTATAGACTCCAAGCAAGAAAAGCAGTCAGAGTTTATGCTAAAGGGTCAGGGGTGGTTCAAAGATACATCCAAGAACACTGTCACATTTGAATTTTGATTTATTTTGTCATTAATCAAATGAGAATATTCCTAAAAATATATATTTAAAAAAATGACTTTTTCGAGGAGCCCTCAGTGACTCCTGTGTCCCTCCTATCTAACAAATCTAGAATCGTAGTTGTAAAATATATATATATATATATATATATCTGTAAATTAGAAGTTTTCCATATTTTATGGTTCATGTTTTTATTTTTACCTGTTTGTTTATACGTTTGAAGGTTTTACAGTACAAAAACCTTGTAATAATTTGCCAGTACATTTTCTATTATTATATATTCTGAATAAGTCATGTTCTGACTTATTCCTCTATGTACTGTTTCTCACACAAGATTATTATTTCAAACTACTAATATGTCAATAAAAGAGTTAATTTTTAACATCAAAAGTGGACAGAGCAGAAATCAAGCTCCACAATGCAATTCACAACCGAAAATAGACGGAAAACACTTTGTGAATCACACAATACAGAAACTGTTCATTAAAGAGCCCCTATTATGGGTTTTTGACAATGGCCTTCCATGTACAGTAGTGTGTAACACAGCTCTATGGCCCCGTCAGGTCTTGATGCCCAATTCCGATTTGTTGCCTATATCTGATTTGTTTGCCTGTCTGTTTACACGTTGTTTTAATTGTGACCCATATCCAATTCATGCGTTTACACTTGCCATACAATTTATGATGTCGCGCATGCATAAAGGCAGGTTCTAGCATCTGTGCCACATTAGCGAAGATGGAAGAAATTGTCTTGTTTTTAGCTCTGCGAAATATGCGAAGTGTAGTATAAACAGTGAATGGTTTAGTCCAGATTTACCCCCACGCAGTTTATGTAATGGTATGGCCCTGATATGTGTGTGTGTAGTTGAAGATGTAGCCTTTGCCTGTGTGCGCACTGGTGTTGGAGAGAATATTCTATGTGTAGCCTGCAGTGCGTGTATTAATAGCGACAAAAAGCAAAAGTTAAAACACGAAGTTCGCCCAACTTTAAAATGATTTCGAGGCGGAGGTGGGAAAGGGCCGTCATCGCAGTATGCACCTATGGTTTTTATGTTTTATGATGTCCTCCACCATTCAGAGGAATTTGTGGGTGCGAGAGAGATCGCAGATTGTGACGACTGACCACTTTCCTCCTCTGTGTTTCCTCTGATGTTGTTTACCGCGTCTTCTTTGTCATTAAACCGCGGAGAAGCACCACATTGTTGCAAGTTTAATGATGTCGAAATTGGGTCACATTTAACTGGCAGTGTAAACGGGGCCTAAGCGAAGTGAAATATGCAGCTAAGTAGGGCTGTGCAATTAATTTAAAAAATCACAACTGAAGCACACGCAATTTTTAAATCGCGAAAGGCTGCAATTTTTATCTATTAATTTATTTCAAATTTTATTCAGAATATGTTCTTGTGCGCATGATTTTAATATGTTAACCAATCAGAGCTGACGCGGCACACCGGGCAATTACAGTTAAGTTGATTAGGAGAAAGATGTTAACCAGCTCACTCTGCCTAGACAAAGTGCCGAATAGGCGAGCAGGAGGAAAGAACATGTTATATGGATGCAGGTCACAAAAAAAATGATTTGGTGCCAAAGAGAAATTCAACAACAGTCGTTTGGGAGTATTTTAGATTCAGGAGAGACGATGGGCCCTATCATACACCCGGCGCAATGTGGCGCAAGGCGCGGCGCAATACTTGTTTGCTAGTTTCAGCTTGGCGCAATATATGTGCACCCATAGGTGTTCTGGTCTAAAAAGGAAGGCGTTCTTAGGCGCACGGCTTGCGCGTTGCTATTTTGAGAAACTAAAATAGATTTTTCATTAGACCAAAACAATCCTGGTCTAAACTCTGGCGCAGAGTTGCGCCTCGCTTACACACTGCTTAATACGCACAAGAGAGCAATAGGCAAATATCTTTACATATGAAAAAATTAAATATTAAGGATATATATAGGATATAATAAGAATAAATATAGGATATAAATATAAAGGATTAAAATATTACAAAACATATTATTTTCTAGCCTACATAAATATGAAAAATCACTGCTTTTATGTCTTCTTCATCTCGGGAGGCTTTTTCAGTTCATTCATAACAATTTGCCTTTGTATATTATTATTATTAGCAGTATTATTTATTATATGCATATTTATATTTGTTTTATTAAAAACAAGCTTAGATTTGTCCACCTGTCAGGTTTTAGACCATATGGGGCACAGCATGTGTTTTAGAATATAACTCAGGTTTTTGAACACACTTCGTTATTGTTGTTTATTAATTCGTTTGCTGGAAATTAGAACTGAATTTAGAAATAGTTTTCAAACGAATATTTGCGCTTAACAAACGCAATTAATTATTTATAGACTAATTGATGTCTGTGCGTAAAGGTTTCCCTATCCAAGAGCGAAAGTGAAAGTAGATCCATTATCTGTCATTCTCATGCAGTAGATGCTCTGTGTAATAGTTTTCTGTTAAAAAAACTGTTAACTGTTAACTGTTTGCTAGTGAAATGCTCAGTTTTTCCACTTAGACTTACTTTAAATCCTGTAAATAGCGAATGCGCTTATGGCGCGACGCAGCTGGCTCTTAAAGGGAATGGGAGATGAGACTCTAATTGGTTTATTCTCAAAACACACCTATAACTCATTAAGAAAATAAACTCAACACTTTTAGACCATGCGCCACGGCGCAAAGAGGATTTAAATTAGCAAAAACGCGTTCTGAAACGCCCTGAAACCGTTGTGCCCTGCGTTTTGCACTCTGCGCATGGACCGTCAAAATAGAGCCCGATGTGTCACAGAGCAAGGCAATTTGCAAGACTTACTGACATTGTTTCAGTAAGCTACCAAAGCAACGTTACTTGTTTTACGTTCTACTATTCTCAATTTAAAGCACAAATACACAGGTTGTAAAAAGACAAACCAAACAAAAAGTTAAAGCAACTAAAAAGGAACTTCTACACTTTTCATTTTAAAACCATGTGACCCTCTCTATCTCATATTTCAATAAACCTACCAAAGCCAAAAAGCCTCAACTTGTGTGTGTGTGTGTGTGTGTGTGTGTGTGTGTGTGTGTGTGTGTGTGTGTGTGACAAATCTCCTCTGGCTGTGGTTGCGGTTGGGAATCAGCTCCAAAGAAAGTGCTGTTTAAATAGCCGAAAATGTCCTGGAGGTGAAGGGCACATTCCCAGCCTGCCGATAATTTTTCACCCTTTCACCCCAGGCCAGTCGGGCCTTCACTTGCCAGTCTAGCGATCCCATTATTAAGCGTCAGATGAAGGGCCCGCTATATGTTTTGAAGTGGGATCAGGGAATGTGTAAAGAGCCTGAGAAAACAGCTGCCCCGCTCTGAAGGCACCACACCATCTCTGATGTCACCGTCTGGAGAGTCTTCCCTTCCCTTCCCTCAAGACAACAGGCATCTAAGAGACTATCGGGTGACTGATCTAGCCTGGAGAAGGGCTTTTACAGCCAGTGTTCTTCTGACACCGCCTATTAAGTCGTCGAGGTAATTGGGGTTATCGTGTTATCTGGTGTGTACATCGATGTATCCGTCACTTCGAACTGGAAACGTTGGTTGGCATAAATATTTATTTTGCTAGGTAAATCGATTAAAGGTTACGCAATGCATTAGAAAGCGAAGCACAATGAAGGATTGATTCACAACAAGTGTAATTTCAGTTCCTGATTAATAAATAAGTAAAGAAAACTATTTACAATGCAAAAAGTGCAATGTTCAATGTTTTTCTCTTGATTGTTGTTCAAATATCAAAAAATGCTTCAATCAAGATACATTCTCTAGACCAGCAAAAAAATAACTGTCTTGATTTAAATAATAATATTAATAATAATAATAATAATAATAATAATAATAATAATAAAAATTTAGAGTTTTTTTTTCAAGTAATCTGCCATGGGATTAGCAAAAATATATGTCAAAATGAAAAATAAGTTTATTTTGGATACCCCATTGGCAGAACACTTTGCTTGTTTTGAGAAAAAATCATTTAATTTTGGCATATTATTTCTTAAAATGACAATATTGTTTGTTAGTCAAAAAAAGCTTCTTGATTTTAGAACTTACAGATATTTGGACTAAAAACAAAACACATTATAGCTGCAAGCAGCAGTTATCGGGACCAAGCAAGAACGGGCAAGAAGCTGCAGAGTTAATGGAAAATTGGGCAGCATGGCCTGAGGCACATTTGGTGGAAATTGGACTAACAATCTATGGAGAGTTCAAGGGTGCTTTCACACCTGCCTTATTTAGTTTAGTTGAATCACACTAGAGTTTGTTTTCCCTCTTGATGTGGTTCGTTTAAACAGTTGTGAATGTAGCAATCATACTCGAGTGCGGACCAAAAAAGCGGTCCATTTGATAGAGTGGTTCGTTTGAGGTGAGAATGTGATCCGAACTAAAACAGACCCAACCTCAAAAAGTACTGCGCCTTTTGGACTAATCCAGCTGCCGTAGGCCGATGCGCTGTGCATTATGGGATATGGAGAAAAAAAGTTTGTTGACAGCGCTTTACCAACAGAGAGAGAGGGGGGAAAAACATTACCTGATGGATCGTTGGTAATATTTCTGCAAGTTGACCATGTCGCAGGTTAGCTAAATTAATTCACGCCTCCTACTGAAGTGATGTGCGATGCATTAAAACATTGTTTTCCAGCAGCAGCCGCGGTTCATTTTCGAAATGTATAGTTTGTCTAAAGTGATGTATACAAACTATATAGTATACTATGAGCAGAGATACAATCAGTCAGGGCAGTCATCCCTCCATAGTAAAAAGCTGCATTTTGTGTCTGCCGGTCTGTTTATTGGCAGGTGTTCCATTGGTATTTTCCCGCACGTGAATTCGGACCAATCGATAAGCAGTTTAGAAACTATGTTTAACAACATCTGGCCAATGAGTGATGTGGATTTTGTCAGATGACTGCATTTTGGTTCTTTATATCTGGTTCGGACCAAAGCCAGCAGTGTGGTGTGAAAACGACCCAACGATGGCAGAAAATGCAACAATGTCTCATTTATTGCCCTTGGTCCAGAGCAAATGATGCAAACTACAGATGTGAAAGCAACCCAAAACAACAGATTTTCAAACTAATTCAAAATGGTGGACAGGGAGTCATGTCAGTTAGGGAATAATTAATATAAATGTTTTCGCCATGATCCAAGGTCCAAACAAGACCAGTCTTATAACAATAGATAAAACTATTCAAAAGTTATTTGATAAAATTTGTATGATTTCTAACGATCAAATTTAATTGTTTGTCAATTTTACCCAGAAGGTGGTGCAAACTGGTGTGGTTTAGTAAATGTCAGGTCTAGATTGCATACTAAGTTTGGTTTCAAAACGGTGCAGGTAATCTCAAACCATAATTGTCATAACACACAAGTTTGGTGTGAATACTTCAACGCATTATGAAGATATCGCCTCAGGTCCATTTTGGCAACTTTTACGTTAAATATGTTAGCAAGTTCATTCGAAAACAGTTCGTCAAATCAACTTGAATTGGTCAGCATGGTCTGTAGATCATGTGATTCAATTTTGGTGAAAGTTGGACAAACGGCATAGAATGAGTTAGATTAAATTTTACAAAAATACGGTCGTAGCGAAAAAGGGTCATCTGGTGTGTGTGAATTGGCTTGAGCCAAGGAATCAGAGGATTTTGATTGTAGCCCATTCATGGCTAGGTGAAAGTTTGGATTAATAGTGGCACTAGAGAGTTTGGGTTAGAGAGTTCAAATTGGCTTTGGTTGACGATTAGACTGTCCTCTACCAATGTGCCAAAGTTTGTGCAAATGCTGCAAACAGAGAAAAGAAGAAGAAGAAGAAGAAGAAGAAGAAGAAATTCAGTTAGCTTATTAGATTTTACAAATTTAAGTGGATTGAACAAAAAATAATTAAATTGCCCTGGCACATTTTAAATTACTTTGAACAAACAACCCACATACTTGAGCGTATGCAAACTGTCTCAACACAAATCCATTAAGTTAACTTACTAACTTGCTAACTGATGCCCTCTATTCATTGTATTATTTATATGGAATTGTACGAATTCATAACACTAATTTATAGCTTTTTTTTTTTTTAGATTGTTTGATTGTTAGAATAAAGCATGCATTAAATTCATCCCTAACCACAGCCATAAACATAACCATGACAAGACTGTAGCAGATTTTGTGAACATGTACAAATTAGCACAAATGGCTAACCAAAACAATGTGGTTACAAATTTCCAAAATACTACATTAATGTTAACATTTCAAATCATAACATGGGCTCAGGACTACTTTGGCAAACTTTTGTCAAATACCACAATACATAGCTCTATCCACAAATGTCAGTTAAAACTGTACTGTGCCAAAAGGAAGCCCTATGTTAACAGTGTCCAGAAGCGCCATTGACTTCTCTGGGCTCAGAGGCATCTGGGATGGACCATCAGTGTAAACATGTTTATTGGGAAAAATGGACGCTGTGTGCTTTGGACCAAAGAAAAATAAAAGATAATCCAGACTGCTACCAGCCAAAAGTGCCCTTGGCAAAGGTAACTTGCACTTATATTAATGCTGAAAAGTACATTTGGAGCACAGTATGCAGCCTTGTTTTCCAGGGACGCCTATACATATTTCAACAAGACAATCCTAAACTAAATTCTGCACACATTACAAAGTCCTGGCTGCAGTGGAAGAGGAATCAGATTCTTGAGTGACCTGCCTGCAGGCCTGACCTGTCTATAATAAAGAATTTGTGGCACATTTTAAAGCACAACATGCGACAACAAAGACCCTGTATTGTTGCCCACCTTAAGACTTGTTTGCAGCAAGAATCCGAATACCCCGAACTAACGAATGCAGACCAGCTTGGACAGCTGGAAAACTCCAACTCCATTATATTATATCAGTGTTTTCCACAGACTTTAATGCTTCATGCAAAACCTTTCTGTTGTTATTTTGCTCAACGAGTAAAATCACAATACATCAAAATGTATATAGTAACTGCACAGACATGCTTACTGGAAATCCCACATGGTCAGAGTTTGGAACAAAGGCTACAACACATTGAGCTAAAGCCTGCGGACTTCTTTATGTCGACGCATTATGTTGCTGTAATGAAGTTAAATATGAACCGTATATTTGTTTAACATCCTTTCATTGGACGAACACGAGCTTTCTTTATTTTCAGCACTGGTAAATTAATCATTAAGTAAACATGGGCTTGGCCTTCACAGATACAAGTGCTCTTTGTGAGACAATGTCAACATCAGTTGAGCCCTAAAAAGAAGTTTCTTTGTCGGAGATGTGTGCTTTTGTGCAATCCATTTGAAGACCTAATCAAAACTATAGGTGTAGGGCTCATCCTTTAGGCCTACAGTGACTAATCTCTGACTTAAACATGTACAGCGTTTGCCCAACAGAATATTTAGACAATGTGGAGCTTTGCCAAGGTGTTGCTGTGTGGATACAAACGAGTGATTGTTAGGCTTTTGTGAGTGCTTTCTAGTAGTCTAAAGATTCTACCAAATATTATCCTACTTGCATAGTACCAAAACTGAGGGAGCAGTATGTATTACAGAGTGTGCATCTATCCCATGAGGCTTTAGGAGATTTTTGAATTGCAATGAAGTGACACAAATGATGACAAGTGAAAAGATGAAGAGTCTTGTCGGCGATCCCAGTTGTAAGAGCAACAAATAATAAGTTGACTTCTAGTTGATCATTTGGAAAAGTGGCAGAAGGTCGACTTTTCTGATGAATCATCTGTTGAACTGCATCAAATCCTCCCAAATACTGCAGAAGACCTATTGGAACCCACATGGACCCAAGATTCTCATAGAAATCAGTCAAGTTTGGTGAAAAAAAAACTATGGTTTGGAGTTACATTTAGCATGGGTACAAGTGAGAGATCTGCTGAATGGATGGCAACATCAACAGCCAGAGGTATCAAGACATGTGTGCTGCCAATTTCATTACAAACAACAGGAGAGGACAAATTGTCCAGCATGATAGCACTCTTTCTTAGGCCCCGTTTATAGTAGTGCGTTTTAGTTTTAAAACGGCGTTTTTGATCAAAAACGATCTGCGTCCACACTAGCGTTTTACCTAGCGTCTCTGAACATATCTCCGTCCACACTACGCCACCAAAAAACGTATATCACGTGACCATTCGCGCACTCTGGGCATGCGCGTTCTAGTATAAACAGAAAGCATGCGTCTCGCTCGGCACTTGGTTATTGTTAGTCAACAAACGCCGGTTGAACATTAAACGCGATGGCAAAGAAAGCAAGAGAGGTATTTTTGTGGACAGACAACGAGGTCGAGTTGTTACTAAACATAACAAATGTAAAACTGCACAATGGCACCTAAAACAGACAATATTGCGAACAACGCTCCCATTTCTGTGCCCATGTTGTTGTTTACAGTACTGTCTTCCGGTAGCGTTAAAACCATGTGTTATAGTCATGTGATAGAGGCTTGACGAATAAGGGAAGGATACAGTGACGAAGGCAATGACAAAAAAGCCCCAATCAGGTAGCGAATCTCAGCAGTCCCGCCTCCGGTTTTTCCTCATCCACACTAAGACGGAACAGCAGCGTTTTAGAATGAAAATTGGCACTCCAGTGTTTACAAAACGCTCCGTTTTTGGCGCTCAAGAACTCCGGCGTAGTGTGGATGGATGGCGTTTTAAAACGAAAACACATTATTTTAAACGGGGCTTTATACTTCAGCCTCCACATCAAAGCTCCTGAAAGCAAAGAAGGTCAAGGTGCTCCAGGATTGGCCAGCACAGTCACCAGATATAAACATTATTGAGCTTGTCTGGGGTAAGATGAAGAAGGAGGCATGAATCCAAAGAATCTTGATGACCTCTGGGAGTCCTGCAAGAACGCTTTCTTAGCCATTCCAGATGACTTTATTTGAGCTATTGAAGAGATGTATGGATGCAGTCCTTTAAGCTCATGGGAGTCACACAATATTAATTATTTTTCCACTGCACCATAACTTTATGTTCTGTACTGTACATTATTTCTGTTAAGTTCTGTTAAGACTTTTGTCTTAGTAAAGTCATATCTTACTGTCCTAATGAATTAATTAAAAATCAAGGCATGATCATATTTTATCTTGGTCAAAAAAGCGTAATGTAGAGGCCTTTGCCTTTCGTATTAGTCACTTCTGATACCAAATGATCAGCTGGAAGTTGTTGTTCCTAAACCTTGGATAGGAATTTTGTCAGGTAGTGTAAGCAAAAAAACAACATGATGGATGTAGTACTGATAGATTCATTTATAATGCACATATTCATATTGTTTAAAGTATGCTTTTTATAATGTTTGATTTGCGATCCTAATAGAAAAAAAGGATGGGCTTAAACAACAACAATCTACTGAGATGCAACAACAATAGACGCATGCCTGTGTGAAGGAAAATAAACAGATTTTGTGTTCCTGAGAAACCACTGTAATAACCAACGCAAACTCACGGCAATTCATAACTTTTTGATTTAGTGGCTAATTCGTAGGAATTCGTACAATCTAATTTAGTATGATTTGCTCATCACCCAATGATGGTTGGGGTTAGGGGTGGTGTTGGATGTCACGCCTGCTTTTTAAAATCGTACATTTTCGTAGGACTGAACTCGTACAAATTAGCCACTAAACTGACAAAACGTTAAATACTTATGTTTCCTTGTCAGATCAGGCTGGAAATAACAAGGTCAAGCGTGAAGTGTTTCAGTTCAATGAGTTTTTGGAAGAATGTCATTTTTTTGCAAGAGAACTAAATTATTTTGTAAGCAATTGCAGAACAAAACTCAAATAAAAGTTCTTTTCTGAGAATTACTCAGTGGCGTAGCGCAAAATGCAGGGGCCCCCCTGCAGGGATCACTGACGGGGCCCACTGATGAAAAGGGGGGCGGAGCGATCACAAACTGAGGGGACGGGGGAAGTCGGTGTAGCGACGACGCGAGAAAGCAATCACAAATTGAGGAGTGGAGAAGGGAGGCGGGGTGGAGTGACAACGCGGGGAAGCCTTCACTAACTGAGGAATGATCACAAACTAAAGGAGCGGAAGAGTGGGGCGGGGTGGAGCGACGACGCGGGGAGTGTTCACAAACTGAGGAGCGATCACAAACTGACACCGAAAGCGGCGAGAGCGTCCAAGTAGCCAGAAATCATTCATTTTCAATGAGAACCGGCGGCGGCGGTGTGGGCGTCGAGAAGAGTTGAAATCAAGTCAACTTTATGGTAATGAGCTATGACACGGTTCGACGGCAAGCAATCAGAATGAAGTAGTCCAACGCTTGAGAGGAGTTCAGAGAACACAGATGTGAACTTTGGTTGCGAAAAAAAAGGGTTTGATTATTGCGGTTGCCGGATTTTTAAATATTAAAAATCGTGGGGCCCCCTAATCACCCCCTAATAAATGCTAATTTTGTTCATAGTATTACTGTAATGCTTTTATTTTGGGGGGAAACTAAATAATTGTACTAGGAAAAACACTTTTTTTATGTGTAATTGTAAAGTCTATTGGGGAATGCAAGCTTTTCAGACAAAACAAATGTTTTGTGAGAAAAAAGAAACACGACACAGTGGCTCAGTGGTTAGCACTGTCGCCTCACAGCAATAAGCTCACCTGTTTGAGTCCTGGCTGGGCTAGTTGGCATTTCTGTGTGGAGTTTGCATGTTCTCCCCATGTTGGCGTAGGTTTCCACCACAGTCCAAAGACATGCAGGATAGGTGAATTGAATTGAACTACATTGTCCATAGTGTATGAGTGTGTGTGTGAATGAATGTTTCCCAACACTGGGATGCAGCTAGAAGGACATTCTCTATGTAAAACATATGCTGAATAGGTTGCAGTTCATTCCCCTGTGGCGACCCCAGATAAAGAGACTAAACTGAAGAAAAAAGAAAGAATGTAATCACAATGATTTCCAGAGAATCGCTTCAATTGTCAAAGAATGCACATTTTGCTCTCAACATTATTGTAATGCTATCATAATGTTTTTGGTGGAAACAAAATCAGTTTACTAAGAAGAACACTATTGTTTTATGTGTAAATGTAATGTTTATTGGGGAATGCAATTGTTTTATGAGAGAAAGCAAATGTTTTGTGATAAAAACAATTGGAGGATGCAATAGTTTTTCAAGAGAGCGCAAATGTTTTGTAAGCAATTGCAAAGTTTCTCTGAGAATCACTATAGTTTTGTCAAAAAACACATTGTGTCCATAACATTATTGTAACATTATTAATTACAGAACATAAATGTTTACATAAATGTGTGCAAGTTGAGCAAATGGAAACAACAATTTTGCAAGAAAAATGTTTTGTGAGCTAATGGCAAAGTATTTTGGGGAAAAAAAAATATAATAATGTTAATGTTAATAACAATGTAATAATAATGTTATAATGTTAATAATAAAGTTTATTGATGAATACCAGCCTGATCTCATGGGGAAACGCATCTATTTTACATTTTGTCAGTTTAGTGGCTAATTTGTACCAAATTGTACGAATTAGACCCTATGAAATTATATAAATTAGCCTCTAAAGTTATGAACTGCTATGGGATTGGGAATGCGATTGTTTAATATGAGATAACGCAAATGTTTAAAGGCAAAAAGTTTTTTTTTTCCTTTAAGTTTTGCAAGAGAACAGAAATGTTTTAGTTTTTGGCCAATTCCATTATCATAAAAGGTTATTTTAACCTATTACAAAATAATTTTACTATAGAGAGAATGTTGTTGGGGAAGAGAATGCAGCAGTTTTGTGAGAGAAAACAAATGTTTTATGTAAAATTGTAAACTTTGTTTTATGAGAAAGAATATGTTTTGGAGGGAAGAACGCAACAGTTTTGCAAGAAAGAACACGTTTTGTGAGAAAATGCTGTTTTATGCAGTAATGCAAATATTGTAGCTCGAGAACATAAATGTTATTGTTTTTGGCCAACTGCATTATCATAAAAGGAGTATGTTTAGTGAGTCAACAGAATATGTTTGGAGAAAGCAATAGTATTGTGAGAAGCTCTATAATATCGTCAAAAAAAAGTTAAAACAAACAAAAAATGTTATCATAACATTATCTTAATGTTTTTCAGGGAAAATAAAATGTTAAGCATAGACAGATCGAAAGAAAAACAGATGTTTTATGAAAAATTGTAAACTTTAATGAGAGAATGCAATTGTTTTACGAGAGAATCCAAATGTTTTATGAGAAAGAATAAGTTTTGGAGGGAAGAACGCAACGGTTTTGCAAGAAAGAACACGTTTTGTGAGAAAATGCTAAGTTTTATAAGGTAACAAATATTTTAACTCGAGAACATAAATGTTATTGTTTTTGGCCAATTGCATTATCATAAAAGGAGTATGTTTAGTGAGTCAACAGAATAGGTTTGGAGAAAGCAATAGTATTGTGAGAAAAGGCAAATATTTTGTAAGCAATATCAAAAATTCACTTTAGAATTCCTTTAATTTTGTCAACAACAAAATAAAAACAAATTCAATCGTTATCATACCATTATCTTATTGTTTTTCTGGGAAATAAAATGTTAAACCTAGACAGAACACACATTTGTTGC